>NW_026067924.1:1415609-1480973 GCF_014885135.2 Alexandromys fortis
CAAAAAAAAAAAAAAAAAAAAAAAAAAAAAAAAAAAAAAAAAAAAAAACCTCACCTCTTAGCTCCCCTTCTTCCCAGGAAAGCTTGTGTCTCTTAGAGAAAGGCCTCTGTCTCCGCAGCTATTCCCACAGATGTCCCTCCTCAAGTCTCTGCTCATATCCCCAAACAAAGGCCTCCTGGCCTCTGTTCACCTGTGTGCTTCCACAGACTACCTGAAATCCCAGGTCCGGTACTGCAGTATTGTTTTCTAGTCCCCTCCCTCCTCTTCCTGTGAATAGAGAAAACAATTGAACTCTTACTAGGTCAAAACCAGTTCTACCTAAGTCCTTCTCAACCCAGGCCACTTACGTGTTTGCCAGGAGAGCAGGGCATAGGGCACTCGTGGACGAGAACTTTGCTCACTTGGTATGTTGTAAGTGTGGCTGTGTTTTCTGCTTTGCTGAGTTGATATCTCGCTGGCAGCTTCCGGCCCCAGCCTGTGAGCAAAGGAGACGTTACCTGTAATGATTTCCTTTCTAGACTTCATGAGTGTTCCCCACACCTGACAAAGATGGGTTAAGCATCTTTTAGGGGACCCATCTAAGAAGAATTTTCAAGTAGTGTAGTTCTAATAAATGTTTGAACCTCAAAACTTCTATCTCTTGAGGTTTCATGGGTTTATTTATGGGTATTAGTTTTTGAATGGATTTATATTTTGTTTGAAATGAATTGGCCCGGCTGTAGAGGTCTCCTAACTTACTCTAATACCCATGTTTATTTTACTTCACCTTGGTGGCATCAGTATCCAATCCAACTTAGCAGGAATTGTAAATTTTATTATATTGTATTTTAGGTGGTAAGTTTTCTGCCTGCGTGTTTGTATGTGTTCCATGTGCATGCAGTTCCTGCAGAAACCAGAAGACAGGCAGACTTGAACCATCACGTAGATGCTGAGAACCGAACCCAAGGTCTCTGTAAGGGCAGTAAATGATCTTTAACACTGAGCCACCTCTGTAGCCCATCAATTTAGCAGGGATTGTATACCCCTTCTTTTAATTTAATATTGTTTAGTTAATCAAACGTAACTATTTCAATGCCTTTGTAATACGCCCTGTTAGTAATGCTAATCTTTTGTGTGTTTTCTTGTGTTAGCATTCACACTAAATGGGTGTCATTGAATTTTCGTACAGGCTTTGTTTTTGTTGATCCCTACCCACACTTCCCTCCTCTGCCCTCCTAGCTGTGTCCCCTGTCCCCCTCCTCTTTGTCCCCAGTAGCCCCATTCTCCTTTCCTGTCACGTGCACCACTGTCCTTGTTTTCTTCCTCTCCACGACCTCTCTTCCTCCCTCCCACAGTCCCTGTCTAGCTTCTTGACTTAGACGCTCCAGCCCACGCGTGGAAACAGTGACATCTGACAGGTGAAGGAAAGCCTGTCGCGTTTGTCTTCCTGTGTCTGGTGTACCTTTCCATTCAGATGCCTTTAGTTTCTAATCGACTGAGCGCACTTCTGTCTCCCTGTTGAGTAACAGAGCCTGTCTCATTACAAGTCAGATTTTAGAGCGTGGCACTGTTTTCCTCCTGAAACTGCCCCCCCCTCCCCAGGGAGTCCAGGAAGATGCCAGAAAAGCTGCCAGAGGGTCGGTAGCTGGTAGAATGCTGGTTGCTAAGAAGAAGAAGCCTAGGGGACAAGAAAGTCACTGTAGAGAAGACAGAGAGCTTGCCCCAGGGAGAGGGTGTGTGCTCTGGTGGTTGTGTCCTTGGTATGGCTTCTTAGTTGCTCTCTGCTACCCAGGGCTGAGGACTTTACGCCGTTCATTTCCACATTTGTTAAACAGGAACAAAAAAAGCTAGCAGCGTGGTCATCAACTTAGAGGGCCATCGATGTGGTGTAAGGAGAAAGGATGGAAGGGAGACGGGGAGCTTGGCGTTATCTTGTGTTTGATGAAGCTGGACAGTGTGGATCAGGGTGACTTAGGTGATCATGGGTCTCCTTGCTAAGTTCTCAGTGGATGGTAGATCTAGATGAAAGTCACCCACCACCCCCGTAGCTCCTGTGTATGCCTCCCTACACTACACTCTCTGCCATTCAGCTAGAGAAGGATGTTTGTTGAAACACCGTTCTCCCAGCTAGGTAGCTGCTGGGATAGACATCCTTGACACTGCTGCTTTGGGGGAGGTATAGCTTCCGGTTCAAGCAGACAGCAGTGAGTATTCGGAGCGAGGAAGTACCAACAGCTGAGTGTAGAAACCAAGCTATGCGCAGTTTTAGTCTGCTTGTGCTGGCTCTGTCGGTGACTACAGTTCCCACTTGGGTACCGAGAGGCAAACCCTTGATTTCCATCACTGAGTCAAGATTTTCATCTGTGAAGTTCTAGCTTTCCAGAGCCCGAATGACACACTGATGTTGCTTGCAAAGATACTTAGAGATGCTTATTTAGCTCTTGGGTAGCCAAAGGGATTAGAACTGTTAGCACAGAGGGAAAGGATGTCTCCAGCATCAAAATAAAGCCATTTAAATGGACTGAGTAGCCAGGATGGATAGCACTTTGGTGAATTCTTTACACACAGTGTGGAGATCTGTGTTGAGAGGGGCCTCACTTCTGGAGCTAGAGCACTGGCCGTCTCCTTCCTTACTGTGTAATTCTGAGTGAGTTACCTAACTTTTCCACATCTCGGTTTGTTCCTGTGTTGCAAGGAGGAAAGCAGATCCTCCCACCTCCCCAGAGCTGAGAGAATCATTCCACAGCTCCCAGATGGTGTGTGGGCTTCTGATGGTTCACAGGTGATCTCCCCTCCCAGCAGCACCCTCGGCAGGAGGAAGCTGCCTCCACCAGGGTTTAGCTCCTTCCCTGGGGTTTCTAAGGGGGCTGCTCAATACAAGAGCTCCTTTAAGAATCTGTCTACCCCCAGATCCTTCTCCCTTCCTGTCACAGATACTCTGAGGGTGTTTTCTGTCCTTAATGAATCCCCACAGGCCCATCTCAGAACCACAGACTGTTTCTTATGTATTCTGGCTTTTCATTTCACAAATAACTTAAAGAAAATGTCTCTCCCTCCTCTTCTTCCTCTTTTTCCCTTCTTCCCGGTAAAGGCAAAGTGACCCAGAGCCAGTCCTGGCCTGTAGTCTCTCCAATACAATTCTGGGTTCCTAACTGGTGCTCTAGGAATGTTGGCTGAATGCACTGATAACCAGAACAGGATTCTAATTGGTATGAGCCACTGCCAGGAAACCCCCTTCCCTCCTTTAGGTTGCTCCATCCCAGGAAATCCTACTGCTATATGAAAGCCACTATTGCCAGCTACATAGCCTTGACCAAAGCTTCCTACCCTCCTGACCAACATATCCCACTATTTCCTCCTCTTATTATTAATCTCTCTAACTTCTCATTATTCTAAATTGTTTCCTTTGTGTTCTTTGCCGTTCTGGCTGTTGTTTGTCAGGCCTCCTTGTTTATCTCAGCTTCCTTTTTTAAATTTAAATTTGATATATTTTTATATAATTTTTTGAGAATTTCATATATGAGTAGTCTATTTACATAGGTTTACCACTCCCTCTCCCCTCCCAACTTCCCCAATGCCCCGTACCTGGAATAGCCTATCAGAACGCCTTTCCCGAGAGGACATTGATGTTCCCTCCCTCGGCAGCCACTGATGGATTTTTTTGAGGCTCTTCACCTAGTGTCACATGGTCCTACATCAGCCACCAGCTCACAGATAACAATATGGAGACGTATTAATTACAAAAGCTTGACCACTAGCTTAGGCTGGTCCTACTAGCTCTTATAACGTAAATTAACCCATTTATATTCATCTGTATTCTACCGCGTGGCATACCTTCTCTTCTATCTTGCACTTTCTATGTTCCTCTATATGTCTACCTTTCTTCTTCCCAGAGTCCTTTCTGTCCCTGGAAGTCCTGCCTAACCTCATTCTGCCTTACTATTGGCCATTCAGCTCCTTATTAAACCAATCAGAAGGTACCTTGAGAAAGACACATCTTCACGGTGTAAACAAATATTCTACAACAACCTAGGGGGTGGGTTCTTGTGAAATTTCCCACACCCTCATTGGCATGCCAACTGGTGGTATTATTATGTAGGTCCTATTTAGACCATATTGTTGAGATTACATGGGTGAAGCCTCGAGTCTTTCTTAACCTAGAGGCTCATGGGTGATGAGTGGGGATTGGGCAATTTCACACCAGCCCCGGTTCACCTTGGCTAAGCATCCTGTCCTCCCTCCGAGTCAACTGTACCCTTTCCACTACCACCAGACAAAATGTCTGTCCCCGTTAGTCCCCACGTTGTCTTTCATTTGGAAATAGTCTTTCGCTGCAAGGGTTACATCAGGTTGAGGGAAGGGCAAGGAAAGTCCCGGGGTGGCCGAGTCAGGCCCAGAGCCTTGGGCTTGGCACTGGATTGCTTGACTCATCCATCAAGAGTCATAATGTCTTGTTCAGGGGACTTGTGGAATCTCCCTCTCTGGAATTCTTATTTTTTTTAATGGAAGAAATTTTCATTTCCTGGGGTTGTTTAAAAGGGTTTTGGCTTTAGGGCAAGGAAATAAATCTGATGACTTAGAAAGGGTAAGTTTCCATGATTATAAGATCCTCATGGATTTGTGAAGACGTGGAATGCATAAACTAAATAGCCTTCAGCTATGGTTTCTTAAATCACATTAGTTATTTTTTTTTTAATGTAAATTCAGCTCTGTCACTGGTCATAAGTTTGTTAGCTAGCAACAGAAACAAAAGACGGCCAACAAATTTAGAACAGCAGCATTTCAGGAAAAGGCCCAGAACATTCCACTGGAGTAGAATCAGGGAAGAACTGGTAGAAAGGATGACTCAGGAGACATCAGTTATGAAAAGGCTTTGATCAACAGGACACTATGAAGCCCGCTTTCCCGCGTTCCAGGACAGTGGATCCCTGTCCATCTGCATGACACAAGATGACCCCAGTGTTCCCTCGACACCCCTCGGACTCCCTGGAACCCCTGGCTTCTCATCCTCCTTACCCTCTCACTCTGCTCAGTGGTTTCTTTACATCCTAGCTCTTGCTGTGTCTTTCCCTGGGCAGCATCCATGTGCAGCCTGCCGCTGCCCAAGTAATCCTTGTTGATGCTGATGCTGTGTGTCAGTTGAGAGACAGAAGTAACAGTCACTGTGCTGCAAGTTCCTTAAAAGCATCCCCAGTTCTTGCTCTGTTTGTAAAGCCACCACATGATTTGACAAGGCTGTCCTAATGGACGATGGAAGCTCCTTGTGTCACTGTATTGGAAATCACAAGTCTGAGATTGAGTCTTTTCACTGGCTTGCAGATGGCCCGTCTGTTCTCGTGTCTTCTCGTGGTCTTGCTTATGTATCTCTGTGTTCTATAGGACACTAGTTCGATTACATGGGTCTGCCTGTGTGTGCTCATTATAAATTAATTCTTTAAAGAGCCTATTTCCAAATATAGTTACATTCTGAAAATTCCTTAGGTGTCTGAACACCAACATAGACATTTCTGGAAGGGATACAAAGAGTCCATAACTGCTGGCATTTTCTCCTGACCACTCTTCCCTTTTCCTCTTTTGAGAGCACCATTACACCATGTGTGTATGCGTGTGTTGTTTATAAACATTAAACATTAAAATTTTTTTTGTTGGTATTTAAGCAGATCACTATCCAGTCAGATGACCTGAGTTGAACCAAGTGTGTTCTTGACACCCCAAAAGACTTCCTAGAATCTCTAGCTTCTCATCCTCCTCATCCTCCAGCTCTGTTCTGTGTCCCCTTTACACCCCATTTCTAGCCAATGTCTTTGCCTTGGTAACACTTTGGTGCCTTCCTCCCCAACACCTATGTGGGACCTGCTGCTCCCCAAATATTCACTGTTGATACAGATCAACGGCGGCAAGGCTGCCTCACACAGAGTTGGCATCTGGAGATGCCAGTGTGGCATATGTCTTGCAAGACGACATGTGAGCTAGGATGGAGGGGGAGAGGTGATTGGCACATTTACAGTGGGGAGCTAATTCATATTGACGGAGAGAAACCTCGGAGGAGCTGAGTAATACACTTTCTCCCTTAGTCTGGTTTCCATATTCCGTGGCTGAGATGGGCAAGGAAAAGAACGGGCTTGACTCCTGATGACTCTAAGGAGCTCTGGCTAAAGGACTTGGGTAGAATAAACCTCACTCTCTGGGTGGAGGCAGCCTTTCTCCCAAAGGGGCCAGATCCAGGGGATGATCCCTGTGTGATGAATTGCTCTGTAGATCAACAGAACCCAGACCTTGTGGCTGCTTCTGCAAACTAAGATGGTAAGGGACGGCTGCTTGCCAGAGTGTCTGGAAGTGAAACGAGGTCTGAGAACTATGTGGGTGGGGGAGGGAGGAGGAAGAAGATGAGTTTTCTGACATCCATGTGCAAATGACTTGTGTGCACGCTCAGAATTCTCCAGCTCTTGGGCTCAGTTCCAAAGACACCTACGGTAGGGAGAAGCATTCTGGAGGGGACCTCTGCATGGCATTTAGAGCTGCGGCATTTCCCTCCCTCCCCCCCACACACAGCCTCTGCCACTGGGGAGCCTGCTGTTCCCCTGGGCACCTTGTGACTTTCACCCAGCCTGTGATTTTTGCTCCTGTATCTTCCACGGCTACCTTGGATAACCCTTGTCTCATTCTGTGCCACACAAGAGGAAACCTCCCAGCATTCTCCCCCTACTCACGACTCCCTTAGCAATTTCATTCCACCTTGAAGGACTGGCTCCCTAGGTCTTCTCCTGCCCCCATCTCTCCGAGACTACCTGGTCTGCATTTCCAAGGGGAGGTTTGCTTAGCCAGGTAGGCCTCAGCCTTGCCTACCTAGGTTAAGAATAAACCAGGAATGTGGCTTAGCTGGTCAAGTGTAGGGGCACAAGTTTCAGGTCCAAATTGCTATTCCCAACACCTCCAAAAGAGGCCAGGCATGGTGGCATGAACTTGTAATCCCAGCACAGAGAAAGCAAAAACAGGGAGATCTCTGGGGATTGTTTGCTGGCCAGCCTAGCTGAAACAGAGAGCCCCAGCTCCCAGTGGAAGATTCTGCTTAGGACAACAAGGTGGAAGATGGCTTTACCATGCCCAAGGTGGATCCACGCTTAAACCTCCCTCCACCTCACCGACAGACACACCAAAAGAGAAAATCAGGCGGCTTTGAGAAGATTTAGTAACTGCCAAAACCTGTGTTCCCCCCGACACACACCAGGCCAATTAGAAAGTAATTTACAGGAAGAAACAGTACGTTGATAGTTTTAAAAGTTGTATTTTGTCTCTCTTCTGACCTCCCACAGAATTTTGTGTGGACAACTTGAGAAATCTGATGTTTCTTAAGTCTGGCTCGAGAACCAGACTCCGAAGCCATGGAACATGTACAAGTTTGTTTATCTCTCTTTACCCCCATTTTCTTAACCCCTTTACCACCCACTCCAAAGACAGGGTTTCTGCGTGTCACCCTGACTATCCTAGAACTTGCTCTGTAGATCAGACCACCGACCAATTTTCCTCATCTTGAAGATGGACCCGCGAGCTTAATTCTAGCACATCACGAGGACGGTGGAGAGTTAACAGTGAGTCTCGAGTCTGGCATGTAAGAAGCCATGACTAAAAGTCAGCTGTTGGAGTTCCGAGTCCTCAGTAAGACCCATGAATGATGGGCATCTAACCCAGAGGCTTCTGCCTATATAAGGATCCTCTAGAGTGCCGGCTTAAAGCCACCACTAGGACCTCCTTTCCAGGTATTGTGATCCCTAAGTCTGCAGATGAGGGAGACCCTGGCTTCCTGAGCCGCTCCAGTTACTGCACTTGCTGAGGGTCTGAGGACTCAGCTGCGAGTGGCGGATGAATCCACCTCAGTCTTCTTCCCCTCAGTCACACCTCAGCCAGGGGAGTGTCCTGAAGCTAACTTTAGATCTTTGCCGGAGAGTCTAGACTTCAGACCCTGTTCCCCAACAGCCAGCTCGGATCAATTATTAACCCAGCTCCCCCGGGCTTCATAACTTTCATTCTCCAGGCTAGAGTCCAACTGCCCCTCCCCTGCCAACACAGAGCTCCCAAGGACTGAGATGACTTCTAAGGCAAAGGTACTCCAATCACCCCAGTTTCTGCAGAGGCAGCACCCACCAGCCCTTAAGTCAGTGGTCACAACATGGCACAGAATTCCAACACTTGCCTTTCAGGGCATGCTAAGGGCTTACCATCCCAAATCCAAAGACCTGACCCTTGAAAGGCTCTAAAATCCAAGTTTCTTAGTCGCAAGTATGACCACCACACATGGAAAAATTCACGTCATGTAAATTGATTTCATGCACAAAATTTTTTTTTAAAAAACACATAAGGTTACCTTTAAGCTATTTGATTTATTTTTTATTAACTTTGTTTTATATGCATTTGGCGTCAGAGCTCCTAGAACTGAAGTTAGTGACAGTTGACAGTTGCTACAGACGGTTGGGAGCTGCCATGTGGTTGCTGGGAATTGAACTCGGGCCCTTTGGAAGAGTGGCCAGTGCTCTCAACTGCTGAGCCATCTCTAGGGCTGGAGGCATGGCTCAGTCATTAAAGGCTAGGCTCACAACCAAAAGTATAAGCTATTTTTAGGAAGTTAACATAAAAAATATAAATGAATTTTGTTTGATACACTTGAATCTTATCCCCATTATGTGTCAATATTCTAAAATCCAGACAAAGAAATCATCAATTCAGAATACTTCCAGTGCCAATCATTTTTGATAAGGGGCCTTCACTCTTATTTGAGTGAAAGAGACTGTTTCTCTTTTTTTTTCATTTTTTTATTGATTTTTATTGAGCTCTACATTTTTCTCTGCTCCCCTCCCAGCCTCTCCCCTCCCTATTTCAACCCTCTCCCAAGGTCCCCATGCTCCCAATTTACTCAGGAGATCTTGTCTTTTTCTACTTTCTACTTCCCATGTAGATTAGATCTATGTAAGTCTTTCTTAGTGTCCTCATTGTTGTCTAAATTCCCTGGGATTGTGGTTTGTAGACTGGTTTTCTTTGCTTTATATTTAAAAACCACCTATGAGTGAGTACATGTGATAATTATCTTTCTGTGTCTGAGTTACCTCACTCAAAATGTTTCCTTGCTCCATCCATTTGCCTGCAAAATTCAAGATGTCATTTTTTTTCTGCTGTGTAGTACTCCATTGTGTAAATTACCATGTTTTCCTTATCCATTCTTCGGTGGAGGGGCATTTAGGTTGTTTTTAGGTTCTGGCTATGACAAACAATGCTGCTATGAGCAGAGTTGAGCACATGTCCTTGTGGCACAATTAACGGTTTCTCTCTTGCCTTGCTTCAGGGACCTCACAGAACTCAACAGCTGCCTGGGTTCTGGGTATTGTTTCCTGTATCCTGTGATTTAAATCCCTCCACTTGTCAGATTGCCTCTCTAGGGAGCTGCAGTGGTTCCACACTATCTGCATATCACCCCCTACACACACACACACACACACACACACACACACACACACACACCAGCACAGGGCTCCATCCTGGTACTCATGACCCTCATTATGGCTTTCTCAGTGAGAGGTGTGTGTGTGTGTGTGTGTGTGTGAGAGAGAGAGAGAGAGAGAGAGAGAGAGAGGGAGAGAGAGAGAGAGAGAGAGAGAGAGAGAGAAAACATGATTATGCATGTATGTGCATGTACACATGTGTGGAGACCAAAAAGCCCACTTTATTTCATGAGTCATTGTCTCACATTGAACCCAGGGCTCACCAACTGACTGTACCAACAGATCAGGGATTTCAGGGGTCCACCCGTCTCTGCTCTCACCCCACAGTGCTGGGGTTACAGACACACGCTGCACCGTGCCCTACTTTTACATGAGTGTGAGGGATCTGAACTCAGGTCCTCACGTTGTGAGGCAGCCATTCCACTGACTGAGTTGTGTCACCAGCCTGAATTGTCTTTCCTGGGAAAGGATCCTGACCAGGCCCACCACTGTGCTCGGCCCTTCCCCTGAGCTGTGTATCTGGCTCTTCCCTCTGTGCAGCCATGCCATACAGCTCAGTACATTCTCCCGTTAAACACTTCATTTCCATTGGAGCTGAAAGCCATTAGACTAACTACTGTACACATTATTATCCCGTGAGTGAGTTTCCTCAATCAGCTTTAGTGTGTGAGGTCAAGGCCCAGGGAGCTGGAATCCCAGCTCTTGAAGTGGCTCTCCACCCAAACAACGCTCCATCCCCTCCTTCTCGCATCCACATGGCTCCCAGAGGGTCGCGGTTTTATATCAGTGGAGAATGCATTAATTAAAGCCAATGCAAATGCTCATTTGTTGTAATGAATTTAGCTTTTGCAGGCCATTTTCTTTGGGGTCGCCTGCCTGGATGATGTGCTGAAAAGAATCAGAGGAAGGAAAAACATCAAGTTCATCACATCCTTCAGAGACCTGCTGTTTACCACCTTGGCTTTTCCTGTATCCACAGTAAGTGCCCAAGTGTGCACCTAACACCATAGGCATGTACAATGGATAGGCACTTCTCCTGGGACAGCAAGGTTGTCTGGGGACTAGCTATTATAACCAGAGCATCTCCATGTCCATAAATGTGCTGTCTGGACTACATGGACCAGTGTCTTCATGAAGTAGGGTACATGATGGATGAGCTGATCATTAGCTATTCTGTCTTTGGGAAGGCTTGGTGCATGGTCCTTGTTGCTGTCTGATGGGAAAGTTTAATCAAAATACAATTAAAAAAAAAGACAGTCTCCATGTTTGTGGGTTTAGGACCCACAAATTCAACTAACTGTGGATCAAAAAGATTTGACAAATGAATAAAAATCAAACTAAAAATACTTATAGCAACCACATAACGTTGACCTTGTGTTGAGTATTATAAGCAGTCTCTAGGCGAGTTAACACACACAAGAGGGTGCAGATGAGTTCTAAGCAAATGTGATCCCATTACATATACAGGACTTGAGCATCTGTGGGTTGAAGCATCCTTATGAATGCTAAGGGATGACCATATCGGTGAAGACAGGCTTGCTTCTACCATGTTGGTGGGGAGGACAGTACTAGGTGGGGAAGAGGACCCCCTGTCTATACATTTGGAATGCTATCAAATAAGAAATAAAAGATGTAAGACCTTCAAAGCTGGTCCACCGAAAAGACATTATGCAGAGCACAGGGCAGGGGCTTTCTCTGCTGTGTCTGATGAACAGAAACCAGGAGGAGCAAGCCATGCACAAGCAGAAGTGACAAAGGACTTATGGTCTATGGATCTTTTTTATCTGTGTCTTCTCTGCGGACCACAATGGCCACTGTTGCTCCTAACACATTGCCCTCATCAACGCATCCCCAGAGAGCCAGGATGCACTTGTTATACAGTAAGCATTTCCCCTTTCGTTTTATGACCCTAAAAATGTGTACACGATAGCCTTCAGACTGCCATCAGTTTTATGCTGCTGTTTCCTCGGTTAGCTTAGAAACCTCCGATGAAAAACAAATCTAATAATAGTACTTTTGTGTTTCCTTCCAGTTTGTATTTTTGGTATTCTGGGGCCTCTTTTGCTATGATCGAAGCCTAGTTTACCCCAAAGACCTGGATGACTTCTTTCCAGCATGGGTTAACCACGCAATGGTGAGTACAGAAAGCTAGTGACCACCAACACGAGCAGCTTCTGCACCAAGCACTGAAGTGTCTGTGTGTGTTTCCGCCCTCCGGGTTCCTCCTGTCTCTCCATCCTCTCGGGATTTGAAAAGCAACCTGAGGGGTGCTGGAGAGATAGAGAGCTCAGTGGTTAAAGGTACTTGCTGATTTTCCAGAGGCCTTGGATTCACTTCCCAGAGCCTACATGGTGGCTCACAACCATCTATAGCTACAATTCCAAGGGATCTGATGCCACCTTCTAACCTCCGTGGGCACCAGGTATGCGGGTGATGCACAGACATACATGCAGGCAAATGCTCATATACTCAAAGTAAAAAATAAGCAATTTTTAAAAGCATACTGAGGATGTAAATGAATGGTATTGCTGCAGAGGGAGTCCGCTGAAAGCAAAGATGGAGAGCTAAATAGTTATCATGTTGCCTAGGAAAGTCATTTAAAAGTTACTCTACCAGGAAAGGCGACCTTCGGCAGTTCTGAAAAAGAAGTGACTTCTGCCCATGACTAATAACGAAATTCATTTCCAGGAATGGAATAAAGGAAGGTTTAAACAAAATCTATCCACATGTTCAAATAATATGTTCCTCCAAAGGGCAACGCAGTGACCAGTCACAGAGATTCCTCCAGGACCATGCGTCACAAACAGGATTAGGAGTAAATGTTTCCGTGTGGTTTATCCAGTCATCGGTTCTTCACTGACTACTGTTTTGAGGAGTTAAACAGAAAGCAGAAGCTGCTCTAAGAAGTTCAGGTCACTGGAGTCTGAAGAGTTGGCTGTGACCCAGACATGCAGGGCTGACCAAGGTGCCCAGGTCTCTACGGCGGTGCTGTGCCTGAGTCCTTAGAGCTGTGGGTATAGTCTCCCTGGGCGGTCCTAGCTCAGCTTCTCCACACTTGTAGACGCATTTCCACTTCACTGGGCAGTTTAATAGGTAGATCTCAGGTTCCAGGAAGCAAGACATACACAAATGGGAAGAACTTGTAAGGGCTTAAAACTCCCAAGTCTACCCACAGACTTTCGTCTATCCTTCAAAGCGCCCATTGCCTCAAAATTCTTGACAATCAATGAGGAAAAGCTTCGCTGCCCGCTAATACCACCCCATGGACCCCATGCTCAGAAAACAGTTTCAATATTTTTGCTGAGAGAGATACTGGCCATTGACTGAGTTCCGTGCTCTGGTATCTTCAAGGTCCAAATCTATGTGTTAAATAACCCCTCCTTCCAGTGTCTCCCCAGTTTTCATTAGTATTCATGCCTTCACAGTGGATATTCCCAATGTGAGTGGGAATGTATATGTTTATGTATACGTACATGGGCATGCAGGTGTGTGTGTGTGCCCATCAGAGATTGATGCTGAGTGTCTCTGTCGTTTTCTCCGCCTTATGTTTTAAGACGAGTCTCTCACGGACTCTGGAGCTCACTGATTTAGTTGGGTTGATTGGCCAATGTGTTTCCAGGGACACACATACCCCAGTCCTGCTGAGGTTACAGCCACCTTGTCCAGCTATTACCTGAGTGCCCAGGGACTAAGCTTAGATCCTCACACTTAGAGAGCATGCTCTTTACTAACTGAGCCGTTCCCTTCCCCCCATTTTTAATGTCATTACAGTGTGTAAAACATATGAGCTGACTTAATCCACACACCCTTCTTTAGACTTTGAGTTTTACAAATGAAAAAACAAATAGCAGAAACACCATGTCACCTGCCTAGGGCTAGCAAATTCATCATCCCTGGCTCACCTAGGGTGCTAATCCTGCAATCTGATGCTAATTCACTGTTGCCTTTTACTAAGCTTACATTTCCCCAGAAAATCAAAAGGAATAATTAATATGGCAAAGTGAGAATCTTCACTTAGAATTAAAAAAAAAATCCAGACTTCCCATTTTATGCCAATAAATCATAACTTAGAAAAAGCGAGGGGACAGGAAGCATACACCCACTGGGGCTGGATGCTACCGTTATAGTTTACGAAGTGGAGTCTTGAAAGTTCTTTCTCTCTGGAGTCAAAGGCTCTCACCAAGCCCAATCTCCAGGCTTTGCAGCTCTGCTGCTGCCTTTTCTGCTAGGACTACTAGCTCCCTCCTCTTAGAGTCCCTCTTTCTACACTGGCTTGGAAATCTTCCAGCGTGTTGTGATGGCGATGCCCAATCCGAGTGACCTTGATAAGTAAACAGCCATATGGATGCTTGATCATTTGGGAAGTGAAGCGCTGGATAAGAATGTACATCCTATCCATGAGCCAATTATTAATAGTAAGACGAATCCTGGAGCATGGCGACGCTTAAGTACTTCTGTGCCCGCCCAGCCTGGGAGAGCGACATTAGTGATTCTGCCCCTTGCCCTTTGGTTGCTATCACCTCCATCGCTTAGGGAGATCAGGCAAGAGTCAAAGGAGGTGAGCAATCTGGATTATGGGAGAAAAGGAGGGGGCAGCCTGCCATGGGTTAGACACTGATGTTTCTAGGTTTCTCTTTGCATAATGGGAGAAAATCCCTGCAGAGCCATCTCTAAAAAACGATACAAAGCAGAAACACACAAAAGACTACACTGCCCAGTTCATTATAAGGGATTTGTAAACCCAGCTTCTGTCCTCTTTCTTTTGGCCACGAGGTAGAGGTAAGAAATTTGATGTCACAGAGCAGTGGTGGCGCATGCCTTTAATCCCAGCACTTGGGAGGCAGGAACAGGTGGATCTCTTTGAGTTTGAGTCCAGGCTGGACTACAAGAGCTAGTTCCAGGACAGGCTCCAAAGCTACAGAGAAACCTTGTCTCAAAATAAACCAGAGAGAGAGAGAGAAAGAGAGAGAGCTTCCTGGCATGTGATGCTACTTTTCCATGACTCCAAAAAGCAATTTAACGAAATGGTCAACAAAAGGAAGCTCTAAAGCTGTGAACCCCATAAACCCCTTTATCTTCATAAGCTGTCATTGCCGGCGTTTGGAACAGCAATGGGAAGCTGACTAGCTTACTAGGTCACCTTGTCAGAACTTCCCATTTTACCAGGCCCTTCTAAAGCAACCTAAAAAGATGGTTCAGTGCTGGGAAGCCGGGACCAGAGGGCTGACAGGCAGACTCCCAGACATGGGGCCTGTGTGCTTCTGTGTGGGGCCAACCTGCTTCCTCGAGTGATTCCCTCCCTGTAATGCTCCTCTCTTCTGCCATAGGATAACAGTGACATCATCAGAGCCCTGTGCCATAGAAAGGCTCCTTTACAGCATCCCTTATGCTGACTTGATGCTAGCTTTCTTTTTGTAATAGTTTTCTTGTCCATTTCAGTGTTCTTGGTTTTGTGGCACTTCCCTCTGATACTATATTTCTAGATGCTTTGGGACTAATTGACTCTTTGCCACCTTCCTGCCTACTACTTCTGACTCACTGGAAGTTTGTCGTTCCTGTAGGACCATGCAGAGCTGACGGTCACTGTTGTACTCAACAGACATTTTCCTGTCCCTGTTACATTTTCAGTCCAAGCAGTAACCTGGGAGGGATGTTTGCATCCTTGTGGACAAACTGCCTGAGCTGGCTTTAGGTGAAGCAGATCAACGCGACTGTGTTATTGATGATCAGTTCCCTGGCCTTCATAAAAGGAGGAACAGAACACAGCAAAGCATTCCTTCAGGTTTTGCCAGAAAAGCATTAACTCTTCAGGTCTTATCTAAATGCTTACTAAAGATAGAACCAAAGCAGACCGATTTAAATAGCAGGAAGAAGACTCTTAGAAACTGAGAAAGAAGGACCCTCCTCCCCCGCCATCCTGCATTGGAGGGGAGCTGGGGAAAGCATTTCTCTGGAAATCAACCTGAATTGTCCAAGTTGGAAAGAGGAGTGGAACAGATCAGAGTTTCTCCTAAGCTCTGCTGCATTTGAAAACCAGGCATAATTATCTAAAATGTGCCCGAGCACTTTCCAAACAGCTAAAGACTGCATAAATGGAAGTCATTAGCATGTAAAATATGAGGATCCCAGCCAGGACCCATCACACTTGTCGTTATCCGCAACCACAGTCTGAGGCCCATAGGCTCAGTCGGTGTGAACGGGGCTTAGAAACAACCTCCTTTAAGAGAGAGCCTTTCCTCCGGCTCTTTGAATTAGAGGAAGGAACAAATATGGCTTCTTAGTTACTGGATATGTTGGCATTTGTTCATTTGAAAATAATTATTAGGCACTGTTACGTGTGCGGTGCCATCAAGGTTAGAATATCAAGTGCCCCTCCGGAGGACACATGTGGATGGATGGATGGATGGATGGATGGATGGATGGATGGATGGACGGACGGATGGACAGGCTGATGGGCCCTCAGTTATGGTGCTGCTAAGAGATTCCTGAGTTCATGGTTGAACAGACTCTTAGGAGACAGGCTGACTTAGAGGAAGTGGGCCAGGGGAGTGCACTTTGAAGAATGTCTCTTGTCACCGGACACTGCCTTTGGTGTCCCTGTTACCTGGTTGCTATGAGGAAAGCAGCTTTGTTCTGCCCAGTTGTTATGATTTATGGCGGCAAGACCCTGGCAGGTCCCCATGCTGGTGTGGGGGACTGAGATCCGCCATGCAGAGAGAGCTTGGGTATAGAATCCCTATTGAGTCTAACACACACACACACATGCACGCACACATACATACACACATGCACACACATGCATGCACACATATACACATGCATCCACACACGCACACACACATATGCATACAAGCACACATGTATACGTATACACACACACATAAGGTTGGGGGAGGGAGGAGATAGAACAGCAAATGCTAAGATAAAACACTGGTTTAGAGAATAGCATGTGTTGGTATGTAATTCTTGACTGACAAGTGTGTCCTGGGCAGTTGGATAACCTAGAGGCCTTTCTCTGCTATTTTTATCTCCCAGCCATGAGCTCAGTGGGTGATGTTTGGGCTACTAAGTACTAATTAGAGAATCGTGAGGAGTCAAGTAGACTGATCATGGGCATGTCACCCACAGATGGGTGCCCTCCGCTTCCAGGCCTTGGAAACTGCTCTCTCTCCCTTCCTGAATCCTCATCCTCTATCCACCCACTTCGAACACAGGTCACCCATAGCCTAGACATGTCTCTGCGTTCTCAAACTTTCAGGGACATTCCCTGTGAATCTGAGTAAATCTTTAAGCCATTTCTCAGGGATAACCCAGATCTCCATTAAATAAGTACACTGTTTAAGAAGGCCTCAGACCTCCAACAATCCAGTGAAGCTTGGTCTCAGGATGAGAATATCTAATATATTGCATATATGCTAGAAATGGAGCCATGTGTGCTGTCCAGATATGTAGCAAGAACAGAGCCATCAAATAAAGAAACGGGGTGGGGGGACTCAGAGGACTCAGAGGAAGGCTTGAAGTTGGGGTTCGGGGTAGAGAGACATATGTAGTAAATGCGGAAGAGCTTTAACGCTGAGAACTTGCTTTGTTGATGGTGGCGTTGGTTTGTCTGATGGCTGAGCTTGCACTTGTCTGTGTCCACGAGTGTTAATAATTAGAGTTAAAAAGAAAAAGTCAGGGTATTCAGAAGGTGCTGTCAACACACACAGTAAGCTGTGATGGGGAACTCTCACCCTGACTAGCTAGGAAACTCGGAAGCTCTCTCCGAATCTCAGATTCCACGTTTCTTTTTCTAGGAGGAATCCTGGGAAGACCCACTATGTTATTTTTGTCATGTATTAAATCTTGTTTTCCAAAGGAAAGAACAAGAGATTAAAATTCTATTTCTGTAACAGCCTTAAAATAGCGGTTCTGATTCTATTCTTAAACAAGTGTGGCGTTTGTGGACATTTTCTTACATTCTGCTGGTGACCTCACAGTGCTAGCTGCTACCACAGAGTGATGATGACTCATCCTCCGCTGTGTTGCTTCCTGGAGACAGAAATGTGGGGTAGAACCAGAGCTGAAACAACCTCCATGCTGAAGCTTCAGAAGGGGAACTGGAGGAAGGCGAAGCTCGACTGTGACGAGCTAGATCGAGCTCATGACCCTGAACCGTAAACATGTTTTCGTTAAGACTTTTATACTTAATAAACCTTTCCCTCAAGGCACATCAGTCACCAGACAGAGAGATATTTCCCTGCAGTGCACAATTCTTATATGCGAACATGCAACGCCTACCCTATGCCTATTTTTCCTTGATTCCTTGGTTTGCTTTTAATTAAACTACTTTTAGATAGTTATAGATTTGCTTACACACATGAGGAATACTACAAATGCCCTGTGACCTTCTGCCATCTCCACCAGGGGTATTGGTGATGTGTGTGTCTGTCTGTCTGTCTGTGTCTGTGTGTCTGTGTGTGCACACATGTGTGTAAGTGTGTGTGCCTGTGAATTCCCGTGGACATGTGTGCTGTGCTGTGCATGCGCAGGTCAGAGAACCACCTTTGGGGTCAGTTCTCAGTGTCAACCAGGCTCTAGGTAGGGTCTTGCTGTTTAGCTCCACAGGTACAAACTGGTTGTTTCTGAAGACAGGATCCTTCTGTCCCTACCTCACACAAAGATGCTAGGCTTGCAGATGTGCTCCGCGATGTCTTAGCTTGCATGCGTCTTCTGGAGACTCACACTCGAGCCCTTACCCACTGAGCCGTCTCTCCAGTCACCTGTCCCCGTGCACTCTGAGTGTGCTACCTACTGAAGAAGCTCTGAACTATCTCTGAGTCCTAAACGCAGAGGCAACCATTTCCCATCGCCTCTACTCCCACTCGGTTGCACCATTAAACTCTAAAATGTGTCCTGGCCATTTTCTACTCGAGATTACTGTCTTGGTCCATTTCCCTTGTTGTAATAGAATATCGGAGAGGAAGACATTTAGAAAAGAAAGGGGTGGGTATTCAGCCCACAGTCTGGGAGCCTGGGAAGTTCAAGGCTGTACCTGGTGAGGGCCTCATGCTGTGATATGTACATAGCATTAGTAATAGATCCTCAGGAGAAACTGGCAAACCAGCATATGAAGAGAGAGAGGGGCAGGGGGCTGGATACTTTCTAACGGTGGACTCAGAAAAAAACTCACCCACTCTTGCAAAGCCATCCAGTCCCTTGAGAAAGACACAATTCTTCTCAAAAGCCCCAACACTGCTAGACTGGCAACCAAGTTTCAACAGGAATTTTGGCAAGGACGCAGAGCCCAAGCATAGCAATTGTGTTTACACTGGAAAAAAAGAAATATGACTTGAACCGTGAGCGGTAAATAGTTCTGGAAAACACCTTCTCCTGTGACCCTGGGGAGGATGGCAGGGGTGAAGGCTGTGGATGGGCACCCCTGTGGCCACACCACAGGGAAGAACCTGGGAGTGTGCAGGAAGCCCCTGCTCAGAGAAGCACAGCTGTTAACCACACCCTGACAGTTCTTTGGCTGCTATGTCAGGCCTGATCACAGGGGTGTGGTTATGGCTTGCTTAGACATATTTCTCACCGTCCTTCCTTTCACTTTGCTTACTTCCTAAGCTGAGGTGTGTTAGACAGTCCTCCAGCATTCACTGGAGAGTCCTTAAGACGGCAGATGAGTATTTAAGTATTTAAAAAGCGGCAGTGACCCCCAGAAGCTAACAAGGACCACACCATACTTGCAAGCAGAAGGGCATCTAGGTATGGCCTGCCTCCGGATAACCATCTACTGCGGGCTTTCTCTAGCTAGAATCAATCAGGCATTCGCTGGGCCTGTTTGCTTCCTCTCTGGAGAGCAGAAATGCCATCAGCTTGCCTGCTTTGTTTTGTTTCTTTCAATCCCAATTCAGAGACGGTCCAATCTGTGCTGCAGTGGCCTGCTTTCAGAGTTCCGTTGATTCTCAGTTGTTTATCAAGGGGCTGCTTTCAGACAGATCACAGATTTTTTTTTTTAAAAATGCATCTCAATTTCTCAATCAAGGTCAAAGGTTTTCAAAAGTCATCAAAAACATGTAGACATCTTTTGAGAAACTGCAGGAATTGAGGGAATTGAAGTCACCCTGTGCACATGAGGGCTTACTAGGGGCACCCCTCCTGTGTGAATCAACCAAGCCTTACTTCCATGGCAACCATGTATAACCCTCCAAAAGGAAGAATGACTTCGCTGGAGTCTATCAGGAGGCAGACACTTGAGACAGAAGAACCTGGACCTCTCTGAAATACCAAGAGACAAAAATAAAGGCTAAGTAGGTAGGAAAGACCAACAGTCCCTTAATCTGGAAACAAGTGAATGCCCAAGAACAGGCAGCCTGGTGTGTGGGCTGGGCAGACACCCCAGACAGATTTGAATAGATGCCCAGCCCCCTTCCTGATGAAGCAGTCAGTAGAGAAAAGCCATCTCTCCACTCTCGTTGCTTAATAACCCTACAGGTGACTACTCTCGTGACTGCTGTGGAGACCCAGCCTCGAACGTAGCTGCTGCTGGCCCTCACCCAGCCCCCACTGAACTCATCCCTTGCCTCCTCCATCTCCTCACACCACCTGTGCTTAATTGGGAATTCTACCTCCTCCCCTCCTCCAACCCCCACTTCCTCTGGGTGGATTACCAGTCAGTAGAATAATTTTGCGGGGCATTACCCGGTGGCCCTCTGGATGGCCTAAACAAATTACCCAAGGATTCCAGCGCTTGCATGGCTTCTCAGTGCTCTGTGCTTGGTGTCCGTGCTTTGGCTCTCTCAGCTTCCAACTGTCTTTTCCATCAGTTCTTCCAATCCAGGACCCAAACAGCTCATCTTTGAGCCAAAGGCCTAGCTTTGCCATCCTCTGCCTGAATCTCACCCGGTCTTTTAAAGTCACGGCGAGACTTGTTACCACAGGTGCTGTGTTTTGACGGTTCCCACTAAGTCCTCCTGTGTTGGAAACAGTCCCCAGTGCGGCAGTATTGGAAGGTAGGACATTACGTGGTGATTCGGTCGTAAGAGTGCCACTCTTAATATATGCATCAGTTGCCGGGCGGTGGTGGCGCACGCCTTTAATCCCAGCACTCGGGAGGCAGAGGCAGGCGGATCTCTGTGAGTTCGAGATCAGCCTGGTCTACAGAGCTAGTGCCAGGACAGGCTCCAAAGCCACAGAGAAACCCTGTCTCGAAAAAAACAAAAAATAAATAAATAAATAAATGCATCAGTTGCATTTAAGAAGAGCACAATTAAGTGAACTGTGATGCTGGGTCCTTAATCAAAAGATGAGTTTGGGTTTCCTTTCTCTGCTCTTATTGTGAATTCTTCCTAGAATGGAGTAGCAGGAAGACCCTCGCCAGATGCAGAGCCTTCCGTGCTTTCAGTCTGGACTCCCCAGACTCCAGCTCTATAAGAAACAAGCTTCTTTATAAGTTACACCGGCTCAGGCGTTCTGTTCCACAGATGCTAAGCAGGCTAAGACGTCTGGCTTCCCCCTTCTCCCAGCATCTTGACTTATTTGCTGGGTCCATCCACTTCTAAAATATTTTGTTCAAATGAAGCTAAAGAGGAGCGAGGAAAGGGGCCTAGGCAAGAACTTTCTTGGGGGCACACAGCATACTAAGCCATGTGAGAGACAGGAGTGTGGGCTAGAGTTAATGGAGGGCAGGTCAGGTCTGCTCCAGTTTGGGATTCTCTTCTTAAGCTCAGGAATTCTTAAGAGTGCCCTGTAGCCACCTGTAATCTTGTAACAACTGTGGCCACCTGAAAGCACTCCAGACATTATCAGAGAGTACCCCTGTTAATGTAAAACCCACAGGTATATGCTGAGCCTCCCCTCAAAGAGTCGGGCATCAAACTATGATGGTCTTAATGCAAAGGAAACAGTGATGCTAACGGTTCCCCAAGGGAAGGTAGACAGACAGGAATTGCTGCTTGCAAATACCATTATTGCTTGTCCTTTTTTCCCTCCGGTCACATGACTCTAGCAGATGATCGTACCATGAGATTTTCTTTTTCTTTTTTTCATCTATTTCATGCTCAACAATGAATATTCCTTGGTAGGAATGATTGGCAGTGATATTAAAACACTTAGGCTGTCAAATAGTGTATAATAAAGGCCTTTTGTCTCCAATCAGCACGGGGAGTCAAGTTCAAGGCTTCTATGTGGGAACATTTTAATTAATATGCATAGTTATACTGACATATTTTAAAATAATACTTCATAATCCAGTGTCAGAGTTGCTAGCATTAAATTGTCATTGTGAGCACAGAAGGTGTGAGCTTGGCAAAAAAAAAGCTACTTGAGAAATATTTGTTGAAGGATGTTTGCATCTGTAATATGGGGTTATATGTCCAACTGAATGAAGGTGGCCTTTGGAATTAGTAGCTTTTGTTCTTTTTACACTGAGGTGCTGGTTTCCAGAATATGAAGTAAATATGAGTCATCGTTATATACAAGCCATGAGGAAGTGTGTTATATGATGAAGTAATCTCCATCTTTACAACTGTCTCTCCACATGTGTTAGAGGTCTTTTTGGGCTAAGAGGTTGGAAAGGGTAAATTAGGAATGAAAACATTGAAGCTCAGTCACTCCCGACACCTCACATCGAGGTCAGGGAAAGCAACGCCTCTCTGCGTAAGCCACAGAGAAATAAGCCATCTCACGCATGCACAAGTTTATAACTGATTTTATGAAAGAAAATTGACGTAGTAGTTCCTGGATGAATATGTAGGGGTCACACAATTCACACAGTGAGCAGCTGAGGCCATGGTGGCAACTCATGGAAACACTCTATGGTTGCAGCTCATGGAGGCCTTCGCTCTCATGTACAGCATCTGATAGAGAGCTCCCTCTTCCATGGGACTTTCTCTGATTTTACCATTCTGTGTTTAAAATAATTGCTTGAATTGCCAGTCCTTGTAGGCTTGGACTCCTTGAGTAGACTTTCATTTTTCCCAAGAAATCCTAATGCCACATGATCATAAAATCCATACTTCTTTCTGAATCATGGTCATGATGTGGTACATTTTTTATTCTCTTCAAGTTCTCTGTGCGCATGTGCATGAATGTGTGCACACATGCACTCACACTCACTTATATGAGTATGGCTATACATATGCCATGGTGTGTATGTAGAGATGACAACCTGAAGTCTGGTCTTCTGCTTCTACCTTGCTTCTGGCGGCACCGCTTGTTCCTTGCTGTGCACACGAGGAAGCCTCCATACCCCTTGTCTCCAGCTGCCATTTCACTGGAGGAGCATGGGGATTATAAAGCTGCTACCATGTTTGGGTTCTGGGGATCCGAACTCAGGTCCTCAGGCTTTAAAGCCAAGCACTCTCCCACTGAACCATTTCTCGCCACTGTTACTTTACATTTCTAGAGTTAACCTACACAATAATGGGTTTTATTGACATATGGAGAAAGGCATCCATAGCCAAAGGAGTCCGAATCCAAAGGAACTTTCATCTCTGCCACATCATAGAAAAGCAGCCCGCGAAGGGAAAACTCTCATTAAGTAAAAGGTACCTCAGCTGCTGAATAAAACATTTTTTTTAAAAATCTTTTCAAATGCTTGGCTTACATACAAGAAAGCAATGGAAATTTCCCAAAGTTAAAATAAAGCAGAGAGATAACAAAAAAGTGAGATAAAGGCAATATTTGAAGAGATAATTACTGTTTTTTTAAAGTTTAGGAACAATGAATCATCATGTTGAAGAAGTAGGAGAAAAGAGCTCCACACAGGACTAAGAAGCAGACAAAAAACCACTCTTACTAGGCCGTATGTGTGATCCTGCAGACCCCTGAGATCAAAGAAAATCATTAGCACGACACGTTTCACAACATATTCTGGCTTGGAATCTTACAGATTCAATTAATGAAGACTAGAAATAATTGGGGAAAATGCTTATGTACCAAACATGTTTAGATTTTTTTCTTATGTTTACCCTCTAAACAGTTAGTGTAACAATTATTTACATAGAATTACATTGTGTTGGCCATCATTAGTACTCTAAGGGTGACTTCAAGTGCAGAGGATGATGTACCCAGGTTCTAAGTAAGTGTCATGTTTTGAGCCATCCATATCGCTCTGAATGGAGGTGCTTGCCACTAAGCTTTGTGACCTGAGTTCAGTCTCAGGTCCCAGAGAACTGACTCCCACAACTTACAATCCAACCTCCACATACACACCACTGTACATGTGCTCATGCGCACCCCCTCCACATACACACCATTGTACTTGTGCACATGCGCAGCCCCTCCGGACACAATAAACCAATAGAATGTAAAAGGAAAAGAAAATGTTACCACGTTTTAGATCAGTGGTTCTCAACTATGGGTCATGACCCCACAGGGATTGCATATCAGATCTCCTGCATATCAGATATTTAAATTACGATTCATAACAGTAGCAAAAATACAGTTCTGAAGTATCAATGAAATAATTTTATGGTTGGAGGTCACTACAGCCTGAAGAGCCATATTAAAGGGTCATAGCATTAGAAAGGTTGAGAACCACTGCTTTCGACAAGGGATTTAAGTATCCAAATATTTTGGTATTCAAGGGACCCTGCAGTCAGGCCCTTGTGGACACTAAGGCACCAGCATACTGTCAGACTTGAGGATGGATTTTAGCAGCAAACGGAAAAAAAGGTACGGGGAAAAGTTGACTTAATCAATATGGTGCTGAGAGGGTTGAGTTTCCTCTCTTGGGATCTTGTACTGCCCTCCCTCTAAGAATGTGGTGGGCAGACAGCAGAGGGCACCTGAGTCTTTTAGCTGCAGGAGGATGAAACCAAGAGAGCCCGTGGGTAGCATAGCCCTGTGCTGTCAGCCGGTTTTGGGAGCCAATCAAGAGAGGTGGCGAGTGCCACAGCTTTGTGTTCTCAGCAACCTTCAAGGTGCCAGCAGGGACCGTTGGCAAGAGTTAGAGCTGGAGAGATCCCAGAGGGTTTCAGGCTGCCAAGCAAGAGCAGAACTACAGGAAGCAGGTCAGCCACACGAGTGAGCGTGGCAGCGGTGGCAGGCCTTCCCTCTGTGGCAGGTCTTCAAGGCCGGAGACAGCCGCAGGGACAAATTCTCTGCCCCAACTCAAGCTTAGAGCCTTGAAGCCAGTCTTGCTTCCCTACAGAGCCCCTGGAAGCCCTAAAGCCAGGATTCTGCTGAGGGCTGGCCTCCACCAGGAAGTGGCATCCAAACTCTTCCTTTCCTTGCTCCTCTGATGTGTATGTCAATTAAGACTGCCTCTCTAAGACTCCTGGGTTAGCTCTGTGGAACCAAATGGATTCTGATTAGATGAATGGGATTGCATGAAAATAAGGTGAAAAAAAAGGGGGGGGACTAAGGAAGAGCCGTCACACCCGGAAGAAAAGAAGAGGGAGGAGAGAGAGGGGAAGAGCACTACCCAGTCAGGTCTGGGTCCAGCCTTCTGCCCCTGCTGTGGTCGGGAAGTAGGTCCTTGGCTATGAAGAGCAGTTTTCCTAGGTTTAGGGTTAAGTCTGTGACTCTCTGATCATTTTTTGCTCCTAGAGTGTCGGCCACGTTCCCTCCCAGGATCTAAGCCGTGCTTGTTAGGGAAGCAGGCTGACCTTCAGCCCTTGAAGGCTACATCCTGTTTCTTCCCCCACGTCACTCTGGGGCTCTTCCTGTCTGGCTTTGGTTCTTCGCACCCCTGGCTGCCACTTCTCTGAGAGCTTGGAGCACAGCTGTCTCTTCACCCTCAGGGCTTGAGTCATTTAGGGACCACGCTAAAATGGCAAGGGATGGTAACCTTTGGAACTTGGGAGGCTGAGGCAGGAGGACGGTGAGTTTGAGACCAGTCACACACAGCGAGTCCTTGTCTCAAAAGCAAAACAGCACAAAACTAAGAAACAGCCAAAAGTGTTAGCTAAGTGAAAGTATTTTCAAAAAGCAGGAGTGCAGGCACTAACACAGATTTTAGTGCTCACACACCCGCACCAAAGGGTGACCTTAGGAAAAAAGAATGAGATCTCAGAAGGAAGATTTGAGAAAGCTTCAGGGGCCCCTGAGAAGAATGCATCTAGTGTTTAGATGGATCATTCTGGTAAATCTGTGTGATCTGTGTCGTCGTTTAACTCTGATGTTCCTTTGTTGAAGGTTTGTCTGGATGCTTTTAGTATGGCTGACTGAGGTCTTGATGTGACCTACTGTTCTTGGACAACGCCGGTCTGTGCTTTTCCGTCAAGTAGAGCTTGTTGTGTGAAAGCAACGGCATCGGTGTTCCGTTTATGGGTGTTGTGGATCGGGTCACAAAGCCTCCTGATGAGTTGTCTCTGTCATCAATACGAAGTGACTTTTTTCATCGATTCTATTTTGGTTTGAAATCTATTTTGTCAGGTGGTCACACTGGTGTCTCCTGGCTTTCTGGGATCGCATGTTCTTGGGAGTGCATTTTTCCAGCCTCTTCTTACTCTAAGATTTGTGTTTGTCTTTAAAACAGAGGATGTTTCTTGTAGGCAACAAATAGAGGTACCTGTTTGTAAAACCAGCCTTCTAGTCTGTATCTTTTGATGGGAGAATTGAGACCATCAAGTTCAAAGTTATTATTGAAACCCATGCATTTTTTCCTGTCATTTGTTCTTTTTGTAATATTTGGGGCTTTCCTAGGTCTCGCTGCTGTGTTTACTGTTCTGGTACAGGGTTTTACTTTCCCGTGACCTCGTGAGTGTTCATCTCTCTTCACCGTGTAGGGTTCCTTCAAATGTCTTCTTCAATATTGCCTAAATGCTCACAAATCTCTTTCCCTTTGAGTTGACGTGTTCAGAACCGCTCATTTTATTTTCTTCACCAACCTATTCTGGGCTTTTCCAGCTTGGGAACTGGAGCCATGTTTTTCTAATTGCTTAGGATAAAAGCCAAGATTGGCATTGTTGTTTTAAGATGGTGTGGAGCTACATTGTGAGACTCTGTCTCTTGAAACAAAAAATAAGCTGGGTTAAAGTCTCATACCTGTAACCCCAGCACCCAGGAGACTGAGGAAAAGCAGATTTCTGTGGATTTAAGATCAGCCTCAGCTACATAGTGAGTCCCAGACAAACCTGGGCTATCTGGAAAATGGATGCCATCTGATGTCGTCGTGTTTTGTGGAATAAGCAACTCAGAAAGACAGGTATTGCACGCTTCCTTTCCTTACTGGATCCTAGCGTCTCTGTAGATAAAAGCTAGGTATGCAGGAGGGGAGGCTGGGGGAAGGGAGATGACGCATTATGAGGGGGAAGGGGGAGTACGGGTGGAGGAAAGGAATATGGTCAAATCATGTGACATATTTAAAAGAAATCGTCTTTATGAAACCCAGAACTATGCTTAGGGATTATAAACCAACAAAAATATCAATCAAACAAAAAGCCAGTATTGACCTTGCCAATTCCTTAGACATCTTATCCATTCCACTCCACTCAAGTATGCCAGCATTTCTGGCCACTTTCTAGAGTCACTGCTGATGTGCTGGAGGCTGCAACCACTTCCTACGTGACCCATACCAGAGCTCTGGACCAGGCATAACTGTTTGCCATTCTCACTATCTCCACGTGACAGCAAAAGAGATTGGGAAATACTGCCTTAGTCCTCCATGGCTTCCAAGTTTGTTTGATCTGTGTTCTTCAGACTTAATTGCTTCCAGCTCAGATGGGACGTCTTTCTTCTTGGTGTGCTGGGAATTGTTTATTTATATTTATTTGTTTATTTATGTTTCCTTATGTATACAGTATTTTGCCTGTATGCATGCCTGCACTCCAGAAGAGGGTAGCAGATCTCATTATAGACGGTTGTGAGCCACCATGTGGGTGCTGGGAATTGAACTCAGGACCTCTGAGAGAGCAGACAGTGCTCTTTACCTCTGAGCCATCTCTCCAGCCTCTTGTTTATATATTGAGACAGGGTCTTACTGTATAGTCCTGGCTGGCCTCAAACTCACAAAGATCTGCCTGTCTCCGCCTCTGCATGTTGGGTTTAACGATGTATGTCATCAATGCCCAGTGAGTTTGAGATGTTCTTGCCATTACTCTTTTCCTATGAACCTCGAAGTCTTTCCTGCGCCAGGGCCTGTTCTTATGCAGTCCTTCTTGCCTGAAATCTTCCCACCTGCTCTTGAATGTTTCCCTTTGTTTCAAACATGTTTAAACCCGACCTCTGAATGGTCTGCGCTTCTCTGCCTGTGTTCCCATGCATGGTTTCTCAGTCTTCCTTCACAGCACCCAGTGTGTTGGTATCTGTGTTTTCCTGATAGAAAATTTTGCTCATCGGTGAAGTCTGCCGGAGCAGAGACATTTGTCTTTCATCTTAAGCGGCGTACAGAGCATGTGTAATGGAGGTTATTACATGAAAGGATGGGAATGTCGCCGCTCAGCCTCGGCGTTTCCCTGTAATCTTGACGGAGCCCAAGATTCTTCCTCTTCAGGGGCACAGTAGGGTGTGATGAGAGCAAGTGGCCCTGGTGGCAGAACAGAAATTGTACTATGGAGGCAGATGACACTTTTGAAATAAGGGTTTTTTTGTTTGTTTTTGGTTTGGTTTGGTTTTTGTACACAAAGTTGTGATGAAATTCTACCAAGCTCCCTAGTAGCTTGAAATACTTATGTCAATTTCGGTGAGACTCGGTAAGACAAGAACAGCACCATATAGTTACAGCATCCATTTTATTGACTGGCATTTATCCCGGTTTGGGTCGTGGCTCACAGGCAGACCTTTCTGTGGAGACCTTTTGCTGAGCTCTGCTTTCTGTGGTTATCACCATTGCCAGGTGTACACTGGGCAAGAACATTCAGGTAGCCAGGGGGAGCGGTCAAACAGCCATTGCAGCAAGGAAGAAGTGTGGCTGAGGAGGAAAGGAAGAAGAGAAACAGATTCACACTCACGGAGGCCACCAGATTAATGCGATGTGGTCAAAGGAAGGGGAAGAGACATGGTTGAAAACAGAAGCATCCTTTCTCGCTGAGCAGACGCGTGCGAAAGGCCCGTTTCCCTCCTTCGGGCAGTGGCTGGCTCAGCCCTGGCTCTGCGCAGTGTGCTCCATACACAAGCAAGGGTTCCCACAGATGGGTGACTCGGAAGCAAACCCTTGAAATACGGAGCTGCATCAGGAAACAGCAGTTCTTTAGTGGCCTCCATTGAACCAAACACTTCAGCTGCTGCCTGCTAATCAAAGGCTTTATTTTAAGAACAGAATTTTAAGAAAAGCCTCAAACGATTTCAGCCCTTCCTTACTTCCCTTACAAGGAACAGATGCTACCAGCAAGAATTTAGATGGGAAAGCTGAGATGCATCAACATGCAGAGGACTGCAGGGGAGTTTTTGTTGTATTGTGTTTCCTGCATTTGGAAACCAAAACGTGCAGAATCATTCCAGAGGGGTATTCCAGACACCTTACCCAGCGTGTGTTCGGCATCTCGTCTGCAGACGCATATTCAGGCTCAAAAGCCACAGTTGACTGTTCTTTGTTCAGAAGATGTTTCTTGACCTTTAGAGCCCTTTTGATGTTGTTTTCTCGAAGAAATCCAGGAGAAGAAAGCAAATCAACTTTCTGGGTAGTGGGAAGTAATTCTCCCAGGCATGCTTTCTCAGGAGTGTGGAGGGTGCTGAAAGTCAGGTCACTCACTCCCTTAGCCTGCACATAGCTTCCCAGATTTTATAGTCACAAGTGAGATTTCAGTCAGTCTCTGGGTCTGTGGGACTGCTGGAAATGGCAGTGTCTCCAGGCTAACCCTCAAAGTCTCTCCAGGGTCCAAGTCTAAGAGTACCATAAACAGGAGGTTGACAGCCAGTGGCTCCCTGGGCAAGAAGTGCAGGACTCGCTGTGGAAGGATGATGGATCCCTGTGGAAACGCAGGAAAGAACTTAGAATCGTCTTCTGGCCTCTATATTTAGTCAATTTGGTGTTGTGTCTTTGTGTGTAAGTGTATGCACATGCATTTGAGTGTGCAAATGTGTTCGCGTGTATGGAGATCAGAGGGTTTTTTCCTCAATCACTCTACACATTATTTTTTTCAAACAAGGTCTTGACTGAACCTAGAGCTTCCCCCATTTGCCTAGACAGACTGGCTGGGAAGCCTCCTGTCTCCAGGCAACACTGGAATCCTGGGCATATGGTTCTATACTATACACTGCTTTGCACATGGATGCTGGGATCTACACCAAGGTCCTAGTGCTTGTATACAAATTTACCAATTGAGATATTCCCTTAGCCCCTGGTGCTGTGTTTTAATATCTCTCCTCAAGTTTGGACACACTTGACCACATTGTTACTCAAATCACCTAGTTTTCTCTTTACACGACTCCTAAACTGACCTTTTTTTTTTTTTTTTTTTTTTTTTTTTTTTTTTTTTTTTTTTTTTTTTTTTTTTTTTTTTTTTTTCAATCTCCTTTGCAAAACAGTCTTTAGGCCATCATTTTACCCGGGGATCCCCAACTCCATCTGACCCCCAACTCCATCTGACCCCCAACTCCATCTGACACCCAACTCTATCTGACCCCCAACCCCACTGAAAGCCAGGAGAGAGCTGGAGCGGGAGTGAGGGCGGCAAGCAGGAGGCAATGAAGTGAGGGCAGGCTATGAAACCTCAGAGCCTGTGCCCAGTGACAGACTTCCTCAGCAAAGCTCTGCTTCCTACACGTCTCATATCTTCCCTCCACAGCACCACCAACTGGGACCACGATGGGGAACATTTCTTATTCAGACCTCCACGTGGGGGCGGGGAAGCCAGCAAGCTGAAGCTTGAGATTTAAAAGCGAAGCAGCTGTAAGGGATATAAAGGTTGGACATAAGGTCTAAAGGAGCAAGTTAATGGTTACAAGAACGAATGTGGCAGACAGCACAGAAGAAAGGACAGGAAAGGGCAGAATACGCTGGCTGGGCAGTCCTAGGATCTCAGATGTCTGTTTATCTGACCCTAACTGGATAGAATCCAAATCATCACTACCTCTCCAGGCCGAAGATGTACTAAAACCAACTAGCTTCCCCAAGTAGGAGGATGATGCTCGGGTTAGTCAAACCAGAGGATACCAGCCTACAAGCGGAAGGTGACTTACAGAGCTTTCAGAAGGTTCAAGAAGCAGTCGTCCAGCTACTCATTCAAAAACACATCCATAAAAAAAAAAATACTAGCACACTTCCTCCCTTGCCCCGAAGGACCATTTATTTCCAAGTCAGAGAAGGCTATTCAACCTCGCAGTCTTTATTATGAAAATCGTGAAAATTTTCCACCACACTGATGAAGGGCTTCTATGGTGAACTGTTGGTTCTGCCCTTGCTGGTCAGCGGGCTTGGTGTTAGCATAAATCTGTCCATCTCTCTATGCGTTAGTTCCAGGTGCATTTCAGAGTAAAATGGAAAAACCGTTAACCATCCTTCCCCGTAAATGAGGCACTTGGTTTTTAACTTCTTTGCAGGTGGGTAACCTGTGTCTGGCTACCTGGGTGGATAGTGGAGATAAACCCAGAGCTTACAGCTCTGTCTGTGGGTGGTTTATGCCCCTCCATCCTCCGCCCCTTGCCCAAGGCAATTTCACATTGACTCGGTAATTACAGTGGAGTCTTGCCAGTGAGTTCCTAGAAAGCAAAAGAGAATTTTATTTTACAAGTACAGCCAGTCCTCTTTCAAGACTGTAATATCGAGGCTGGAGAGGAGTCTTTGCCAACCATAGGGACACAAGAGTTAAAAGCCAAGATCCCCTAGAGGCAAAAACTGAATGACCTGTATGTATACTTCTGAATTAGATTTACTTCAAGCAAAACTGCACCTTTTTAGCAACAGGAGGGAGTCTATATTACATATGGCTTCAGTTTGGGACTATAAAAATCTCTCGGCAACGTGTCCAGGACCTCCACGGTTGTCCTGTGGGGTTTGAGGAAAGCCAGCCAGGGAAATCAGTGTGAAAGAGGGTCAAAGCTGTTAGCTGGAGACCACATGGCGCTAACAAAACCAGCCTCTGCCTTAATAGGATCAGCCAAACAGCTCTCACTGCGTGGAAAGGGGCATGGGCATACTCCGTGAGCCATGTGACAAGCCTAGGCTGGGCATGACAGTGCTTAAGTAAGGTTTGTTTGACCTCTACTCTTTCACCTCTTGCATTTACATTTAAGATTTTGATTTGTCATGCTTGTCCCCAAAGAGCTTCTGTGCAGGTTCCTTTGATTTGGCTGGTGTGTCTGGTTTATCATGAGATCCGTCTTTCTCTGTCCGGAATTGAGGTCCTTGTAGCACACTAAGGCTCGTTTAAAAACATCCACCCATTAGTGCCATGGAGAGGTTGTCTTAGGTACTTTTCTCATTGCTATAACCAAGAGCTGCCTAGGAAGGAAGGGTTCATTTTGGCTCACAGTTGAGGGACAAGGGACAGGGACGCCATGGCAAGAGCTTGAGTCACATAGTCACATTCAGGAAGCAGAGAGCAACTGTGACTGCTCAGCTCCGATTTCAGTTTTATTCAGTGTGAGACTTCAGTCCCTGAAATGGTGCCTCCCACATTTAGAGTGATCTTTTCTTTCTCATTAGAGAAAAATGAAATGTTCTCCCCCAACCCTCATTCCACCGCTAGAGTCTTAGGTGACGGGCTGTCCTGTAGATGTAGTCTCTGGGACCTCCTAGCTATGAGCAGAGTAAAACTGTGAGGCAGATCCCGAACTGCAGAGCAAAGACCAAAACCAAGATGCCCGTGGGCTCCACTCATGCCTTCATTGGCTGAGGAATGCTGCCTGAGAGTCAGAGAAGGCAGCCATGGTAGGTTCAGGTCACCCCGCAGGGTCACCCTAGCAGCCGCGCTTTTCCGCAAGAAGGAGGCGAACAGGAATGCGAACGCAAACTGCTATCATCGCTTTTCCAGTCACTTCTCTTGCAATCAGTAAGAATGTTCTATGGTTATTATTCACAACCCCAGAGAATCGAAAGTACAATTATTGTACTAAAACCTAAACTCATATTTTGCATGTAATTCGGATGGAAGTTGGCATTATAGAAAGACTAGGGGAGAAGGAAAAACTGGGAGGGACAAAAAGGGACAACGGCACATTGAAAGGAGAATTCGCCCAAGAGACAACTTCATTGACTGGGAGACAGCTTCACCCCTCCCACTGTGTTTACATATGCCATTGTTTCAGCCTGTGATGTTTTGTTTACTTCAGACGGAAATATTTTACCCTCTCTGAGATAATTAATTTTTGTCAGCTTCACGGTTTATAAGGGAAACTGAGAAACTGTTAATTGAAATACAGACTGAGTCACTGTTTGTGGTAATTTTTGGCAGCGTTCCAATTTGTGTCAATCCCAGCCTAATTATTAGATTTTGTTGGAAGCAGAAAGCATATTTGATTTTTTTCCCTTATTGAACTCTTTTTTTTTCCCCATTTTTTTTCTTTGAAATCTGTGCTCTCTGGCAAAGGTTATGTAATTTATGTCAATATGAGGTGAGACACGGATGTATCGGAAGCACCGAAGAGGTTTTATCGCATTGGGCTTGGCTCTGCTCGGTAGCTCAGTACTTACAAAGCCTGTAGACTGCGGTCTTCCCGCCTCACTCCTGCCTACCCCAAGCCCCTGTGAGAAAATGTGGTACTTTAAAGACCTTCTCACTGGTGAGAAGCCGCCGTCTGTGGACCATCACTAACGGCATCACGGAAGTGAATTTCCCAGAAGCCATCAGGGAGAGTTCATTTGGAAATCCAATTGCGTGTCACTAGCAAAGGGCAGGCACCTAGGAGAGGTGGCCAGTCATGCATCCCCTGAGTTGTTGGTTGTAAAAGCACTAATCACCATGAACTCATTTACTCCTAATGCAAACATACTGCATTATTCCACAGAAATTCTGTTCCCAGCAATCATTAGTGCAGACAACAGGAAGCTTCTGGTTGTGGGTGAGGTTAATAAAATCTGTCAGCTGAATGGCCAGCATAATGGACCTGTTAATGACGCCTAATAAAAGCTGGATCCGTCCTTCCCACTGCAAAGGCAGGAAGAGAGGCAGGTTTCTATGCAGGGCAGACAACTCTGTCCCTTGACAGCTCCTATGGTGGCTTCTACATAGAGACAATGCTAAGATCAGCCATTGAGTATGATCAGAAATTGGAGCCTACTGCATCTGGGAGCTCTGGGACCTGTGCTGGGCGGGGGAGGGAATCCCCAGGACGACCCAGGATGGCTCTACTCACATTCTCTAGCATTCATGCTGTAGCTGCTTACAAAGCACAGGCTAGGAGCATCCAAGCTGTGGATACCCAGACCCTTCTCTTCCCTGAATTCCCCCATGAGAAGGATGGAATTCACAGCAATGACAGCGACAACAATGGCCAGTGGTCACCAGATGCTCCCAAAGACTAAATAATTCACATGAGCTTACCAAAAGTGCTCATGCATTGTCCCCATTTGACATCAGGGTAGCCCAAGCCCAGAGGTCTTCAGCTACTGCCCCAAGGTGACATTAGGAAGGTTATGCCCATAAACACCATTCTTCTCTATTGGAGGACCACATAAAAACAGCAAACTGTAGTCAGGCTCACGAAAAGGTACAGGGCATGAGAGAGAATCTAACATTCTCCATTGTACGCCCATCTAGCCAGCCAGCACACGCAGGACCAGGGTCAAGCAAAGTGCATAAAAGCTGTGCTATTCTCTACGCCTTGTTACTACCACCCAGGATCCCAAGCCCTTAGGATGCTCAGCTGTTCCCTTGTCACCCATTTGCGACCCTGGCTGGGATACTCCAGCCAATGATGCCCTCGCCCTTATCCTTAACATTTGCATCCTATTACCCCAGTCCCACAACTCACAAAACTGGTCACCCGAAGCTCGTCTTCATCACTCGAAGCTCACCTTGATCTCCTGATTGGGCTCTAGCTGCAAGGGACAAAAGAAGCTACCAACTCCTGGAGACTTCCCCTGAGCCCAAGTCTTGTGGACAGTCAATGAGGAGTGGCCTGAGGCAAAGACCTGAGCTAGGCTAGGCTTCTACCTAGGCTAGGTAAAGCACCCAGATCCTCCCAAGCCCTGAGGACTCTGTGACTTAGGTGGTGACCGCTACCAGGACTCAACATCAGGAGGCTTTGGATGCAAGAGGCTTAAGTGCACTGTGAGAGGCTCCCCAGCCTCACAGTTTGTCTTCTTCTCTTCCCCAGCATACTACCATATTCCCCTTTTCACTGATGGAAGTCATTCTTCGACCACACCACTACCTACCGAAGAAGCTAGGCCTCTCCTTGTTGGGTGCTTGTAACCTTGCCTACATTATCAGGTAAGAATTGCACAAAAAGGGTCCCCTGAGACTTGCCATTGGTGACCCAAATGAACATTCCATAAGAGCATATCATTAAATCAGTACTTTGGTTGGTTTAGTCGGTGATAGAACCAATCTTTAAATTTCTCGAGGGAAAGGGTTCTTATTGTTTGATTCTAATACTCATGGAAAGCTCATATTCAGAGGACACACACACACGACAAGCCACAACTTCCTCATTCTCCCCTCATGAAAGGTAATTATTGCCAAGTGGCACACATGCTTCTGTTTCCAAAAATATATTGATTTCAGTTTCATTTGCAATTAGAATGTTTGAGAGAATGAATGCCTGCTCCAAAGCATCTATATTTACTGCACCTAAAAAGGGGCATTTGGTGGGGGTGGGGGAGCAGATGCTGGTGCCCTGCATCATCTCAAGCCACAGACCTAGAGGGAGGTTGCCAGAGACCTGAAGAACATGGGAAATGAATCAGGTAACTGGCCTTGATTTGATTACTCAATTACCTGGTGACCCTCGGTCTTTGTAATGCTGCCCCACAGTCTGCAATCAAGGGCGTGCACAAGACCTTCTGTCTGGTACTTGAAGAAGCCCAGTTCCCTTCTGTAGCTTCTTACTTTGCTTGTTTGTTTATTCTGAGACAAGGTCTTATGTAGCTCATGGTGGCCTCAACCTCTTGGAAGGACCGACAATAACCCAATGGTCTTTATTTTGAGTCTTCCTGTCTCTATTTCCCAAGTGGTGAAATTACAGAACTGTATTGCTACCTTAGTTAGCTATTGCTGTGAAGAGACACCGTGACCATGACAACCCCCTATAAGGAAAACATTCAATTGGGGCTGGCTTACAGGTCCAGAGGGTTAGTCCCTTATCATGGCGGGAAGAGGCAGACATGGTGCTAAAGAAGGAGCTGAGAGTTTTACATCTGGATTGTCAGGCAGCACGAAGAGACTGACACTGGGCCTAGCTTGAGCATCTGAGACCCTGAAGCCTACCCCTAGTGACAAAGTTCTTCTAACCAGGCCATATCTTCTCCAACAAGGCCACTTCTTCTAACAGCGCACTCTCTAGGAGCCCGTCACAGCCAGTTTCATTCAAACCACCACAACTACCTTGCCCAGTTTCATGGTGTTGATGTTAGACTGAGGGCCTCATATATAGCAGGCAAGCACTCTACGAATGGGCTATAGACCCAGTCCTACTTTCCACAGCCTTTCATATGACATTATTTCATGTCTGAAAGGGTCATGCCATCCATGCGCAGAACCTGAATACTGAACCCATGGCAGTCTGGATCATCCGATTTCTATATGGGAAGTCATTTAGAGTTATTATTAACAGTGCTCTGTTAATAATGAGAGCAAAGCATAGGATGACATTTCAAACGACATGGGGAGGCGTGGTAATTTGAATGCAATTGGCCCCCATAATCTCACTACTGGGAGGTGTGGCTTTGTTAGAGGAAGTGTGTCATTGTGGGGTGAGCTTTGAGGTCTCATATGTGCTCAAGCCATGCCAAGTATCTTAGTTCACTTCCTGTTGCCTGCAAGCTGTGGAAACTTCTCCAGCTCCTTCTCCAGCACTAATCTGCCTGCACACTGTCACATCCTACTGTGATGACGATGAAGCAAATCTCTGAAACTATAAGCCACCCAGTTAGATGCTTCCCTGTGTAAAAGCTGCTGTGGACATGGCGTCTCTTCGTGGCAATACAAACTCTAACTAAGACGGGAAAGGACATCCCAGGTCCTGTAGCAGCACATTTTTCATGGAAGTTACCAGCTTGGTACCCAGAACTTCATGACCTCTCTTTCCTCCCCATAATCTTCCTATCTTCTCCCCATTCTTCCTCATCCTCTCCCGTCTCTGAGTGCCAAGGTCTTTCTTGCTTTTCTCTTGAAGGAAGTTCTTGCATAATATAATTTCTCTGAGAATCATGTTCTGTACTGTTCTCCACGCTCTGGGATTTTTAAAGCTTCACAAAGGGATACTTTAAGAAAACAGAGTTCTAGCTGGCGACCACTTGGAGTCGATGCCAGGATCACATATTGAGGCTATATTATATGATTCAGATACTGAGCACACGGGGAGGCACAAGAAGCCTGTGGCTCTTGGGGACTGTCTGGGAATGAGAAAGGACACAGGACAAGAAAGTCACAGTAATAAAACTGGTGGTGGGGAGACCAGGGAGCTGCGGCTGATGGTCAGTGCTGGCCTCTAAAGGGAAGAATCATTTCGGCTGAGATTCAGAGCAAGAGTAAGAACTCAGAGAAGACATGAGCAAAGATTAGTCAGCTAAGGGAATGACCACCCTAAAGCACCAAAGGAGGCGAGCACAAAGCTGAATGGGAGGACAGAGAAAAGTTAGACCATGAATATATCTCAGTGAGCTTGCATTTACACATGGAGCGCTCTTCTGGTTTAAAAAAGATTTAAGTAGGTTCCCAGAGTCAGAATGTACTGTGAGTTAAGTACAACGGTAGGTAAGGGACCGTGGCTGAAGTGTGGAAAGAAGATGAGGGAAGAAGAGAGGTAGTCACTGACTCAGAAGTGTCAATGTCAGCCAAATGCTCAAAAACCACAATATATCTCAGAACCTGAATGGAAGATGGCAGCTTAGAGGTCAGAGGCCTTTGAACACCAGGGTTCCAAAGGCTTAGATGGCATGCTCAAGGTCATGAGGTCATAAGGCAGAGGGATCTAGCCGGGGAAGGAGCAAAGTACAAGCACAAAACCTTAAGAAAGGTTTGAAAGTCCTGAGACTAAGGTGAGCTTCGTGCCCACCTATTCCCCCTGCCCCCAGCATGGTGGTTTTGCACACACTGGGAGCTGAGCAGGCTCTTGGCCATGTGTACACTGTGGAGAAAGAACTAGGTTTGGAAGCAAGAGACCCCAGTTCAAGGTGGCTTTAAACCCAACTTTGTACCAGAATAAATGGAACACAAGTATACCAGAGGGCCATTTTGCTGGTGTCCCAGAGTAGACACTTCCATAGTTCAGTCCAGTCCCCAGGAAGAGGACATGAGACTCTCTGCTGCCCACTAGCTCTGCCTTGTTAAACAAAATGCACCTTCAGGCCCCCATGAGCACATGGCTATAGTAAATTCCCTAGCAGTAGACACCCATGGAGAAGTGTTGGCCCAGCTCATAGGGTGTGCTGCTGGAGATGGTCAAATGGGGAGACAGCATAGCAAGAATGAGGTCCTGAACAGGGGCTGGGCCATGGAGAGCATGAAAAACAAACTTGAGTCTGCAAGGAGCTGCTAACTGCACCAGAGACATCATTCTGATAAAGCCACAGTACAATGGCCTAAAAATAGCCACGTGGACCCCCTGGGGACTGCCTCCCCTGTGCCGTTCTCTTTCTGTTACTTTTTCAGGTTGCAAAATTAGAGGTTTGGCCCTGCAGAGGAAAAACAAAGTCCTGCAGAGGAGTAACAACAACAACAACAACAACAAAAAAAAATGCTTCATTTCCTTTGGATCGCTTCAGCCACCAATAAATCTGGTGTCTTGCTTCTGCCTCCCTGCTCTCTCACCCCCAAAACACCTTGCCTCACTCTGTCTGTGGCAGTGGCCATGGGTGGAGAAAGGAATGTTCCTGCTGCTGGCCCTATTCCTCTTTAAAAAGGGGTTTGAACAAATATTTCCCCTAATAGCAAGCTGGTCCTGTTGGAAAAGTGAGGTCATGTAAGGCCAGGCTCCAGCCTGCAGGGGACCGATACTTAAGGAGTGGAAATGAGCCTGGCATCCAAACTGCAGGAGCCTGGACTGGAAAGTGATAAAATGGAATAAACGCACAAGGAGCTGCAGGCACACAGAGAAGGAAGGAAGGGCACGGGGCAGCATCGTGAGCGGCAGGCGTAGGGGCTGAGACCCCAGAGAGACCATGCAGGGTCAACACCGCCCCAAGCTGTTCACACAGCATCCACAGTCAGCAAGAGGAGAATGGTAAATGTCTGCGAGTCAGCCAACCCTCTCCTTTCCAGACCCGTGAGTGGTACCACTCACTTTTAGGACCAGTTTCCTCACCTCAGTCAACCTAATCAAGACATCCCTGCCTAGCCACACCAAAGAGGCTAATAGAAAGAGAATAATCCATCACAGGTGTGTTCAGCAGCTTGCCTCCTGGATGACTCCAGTTACAGGAATACCTATAAGGGTAACAGTCAACATTAATTACCACATGCCTCAAGAATAACAATCTTTAAGCCCATCCCTCACTCACACACACAACGATACATTGTATATATTTATATTGAATATATTACAGGCTACTTATTAAGAGCTAAGCCAAGCTGAGTTCAGATAAACTGGCCATACCCACCGTTCCCTCCTTTTCCAATTATTACATCATGGTGAAATCTTTCCAAGAGATACTGTTTGCTATTTCTGGAATGCAACCTTCATCTAGAACCCTCACATTCAGATTTGGTTTCATGGCGTTTACCTAAATTGTTCTAGCATTAATTAAAACATGGGAGTGAGAAATTGAGGCTGAAAACATGATACACCCAAGAAATAGCAGAAGGACCATCAGCTGACCCTAATCTCTACTCTCCCTGGCGTCTGAAAAGGCCCAGACATCCCCTTAGCCCCTCCCTCTCCTTCCTGTCCCACTTCCATCCAACTTCCCCAGTCTTCCAACATCTCTATGGCTAATCCAGGTCAGCCAATCACTGACCCCCATCCTTGATTCAATGAGGCTTTATTGGCACCGTGGAGTGACAGTGTGAACAATTCTCCCACAGCATGGTTTTGAAGCTCAAATCTTAGCTGGGGTTGGAATCGCAGCCCCATTTTCCACAGTGATACTCAGCAGCCATTGTGCTGATGTATGAAAACAACCATCAGGATGTCACCCCATGCCCTTCTATTCTCAGTATTTAGGGCTGAGCCTCTGGGGAACAAAGTAAAAGGTAATTACGACGCTGGTAGCAGAAACTAGAAATAACAGCAGCATAAAGCAGGCGGCTGATTCTTTGGGAATGAAGAATCTACCAGAACTATATTGCTGAAGGAGTGAATCGGTGTGTGGATTGTTTGGCCTGTACTAGGTAGATGTAAAGGACATATTAAGGAGACTTTTAAGATTTTCAGGTAGTGGCAGGAAAGACCATGGTTTCACTCCTAGAGATGAGGATGAATTGTGAACGAAATAGTTAGGAATCGTTTTCTAAATGGCCAGTTCAAAATACCATTTTCAGGTTCTATTAAAATCTAATGCTGGGCCAGTTGGTGGTAGTGCACGCCTTTAACCCCAGCCCTCAGGAGGCAGAGGCAGGTAGATCTCTGAGTTAGAAACTAGCCTAGTCTACAGAGGGAGTTCTAGGACAGCCAAGTCTACAAGGAGAAACCCTGTCTCGAAACCCTCCCCTACGAAAAGCAAACAAACAAAAACTAACAACTAACACTGGTTTGATTTGTTTAGGATATATACGGGGTATTAGGAAAGTAATCTACACACCACATACTCCACACACCCTACACAGCACTTTCTCTCGACAGTGAAGACTGAGACCCATCCCCCAAGAGGAGACTAACCCACCACATTCTTTCCGAAGGGAGGTGGGTGCAGAGGGATTACCAGTAGTTGACTCCTCAAGTGGGATGTGATTTCTGGAGTCACAGGGAAAGATAAGGAAAAGAATCTCAGGAAGCAAATGCTGGGGTGATGCTCTTGTTTTGGTGATGAGATGATGCAGGAGGGTAGCGGAGGTCGCCAGCTACTGAGAGCAGACAGACAGGAACCTTCATGGTCTTTAACAAGGAGGAAGCCTCACACCTAAAGAAGGTGGACCAGGATGATGTGGAGGAGTTTCAAATTCAGTCCATACAGAAGATAGAGATGAGGTGCAAAGATGCAAACAGGTTATACTATAATCCCTCCTCCCTCTCCTTCTCCCCTCCCCTCCTTACTCCCTTTTTTTCTCCACCGGGCTTTCTTCCGCTTTTCCTCCTGCTCCCTAACAGCTATCACGTCTCTGGCATGCTCTCTGTGAAGGTTTCCTAACCTCAGGGATCTTTTCTTCCTAAACCTTATGCTGAAAGGAAACACAAGTGAAGTTAGCAGAAACATCTCATGTCCATAGGGGGATGGCGTTGTTTGTAGACTACTTTACACAAAAGGACAAGGGAGTTAGGAAGCCCTAATTTCATGTATCTAAAGCAAACCATGTGAACTAATTAAGAGAATCTGGGAGTGTGCTCGGGGAATCATTGTTATCTGCTTGGGGACATTTGTTTTCTGCCCCTTGTTCCTACTCCATCTGTTCTAGGAAGCAACCATGCAGGCAAGAAGCACCAAGAAAAGTCTTCGGCAATGCATCTTTTCCATGCACATCTTCTTCCTAGTATTTATTACAATGAATGGTATCGGTTTGTTATGGCTCACATCATCCATGTAGCAGGGAGCAGCTACATGGTTTGGGAGACTAAAGGTCCCAGTACTGCAGGACTAGGGACCAAGCATTGAACTTGGTCATATACTTGCATGACCCCAAGACTGATGCTATCTGTCTTAGTTAGGATTTCTGTTGCTTGAATAAAACACCACGGCCAAAGTGAGGGTAGGGAAAGGGTTTATTTCAGTTTACAACTTCCAGATCCCACTCTGTCCCTGAGGGACACCAGGACAGAAACCTGAAGGTGAGCCGTGAAGCAGATGCCATGGAGGGGTGTTACTGGCTTTCTCAGCCTGTTTCTTATAGAACTCAGGACCACCTGGATCACTCACAATGAGATAGGCTTGACCGCATCAATCATCAATCCAGAGAATGTACCACAGGCCTGCCTACGAGATCAATTTAGTGGGGGATTGTCTCTATTGAAGTTCCAGCTTCAAAATGACACTAGCTTGTGTCAAGTTTAACTAAAACTAGCTAGTGTAGTGCCCTAAATTGATTTCAACTGTGACAAAGTGAACGTAGCATAAAGTCAACCATTTTACCCGTTTGAAGTGGCGTCAAGTACATTCACATTATTTAGCTATTCCCGTACCCCCCACCCAGAACTCTGAACCCACTAAACAACACCTCCCTGGGGATACCTTCTCTGCCCTCCATGCACACTTACCGCCAACCTTTCTGTCTCTAGGAATCTGATGCCTCCCCCTCTAAACGGAATCCATGGGTCCTTTTCTCGTCATAGTGTCTTCAGGGTTCACACCCATGTTGCAACCTTCATTCTTTTTCTTTGTAACGTCATGTTTTTACTCCACCGTTCACCCATTAGTGGCCTCTTAAGCTGTTTCAATCTTTGGGCTATAAACTCTAATGCACGGGTTATCTTTGGGTCCCCGATTTCAAGTCACAGAGCATGTTACCCAGTGGTAATGAGGGTACACAACCAATGATAACCTGTCCTAACACTCTGAAGGACCTCCTTACAGTTTCCCTAGCCAATGGCAAAGAGGGGATCCAATTTCTTCTTATCCTCCTAAACAAGTACATCCTGTGGTTTGATTTGTTTTGGGTTTAGTTTTGATAGAAGCCATCTGTGTAACGATGCAAGGGCTCATGACTTTGATCTGCATTCTCCAGATGTTAGTGACACCTGACATCGCCCTTGTTTATGTTTTGTGTGGGTTGTCTGTCCAAGTCACCTGTCTGTTTCTAATTGAATTGTTGGGAGTGTTTTTTAATTAGGCAAAATATTTATATAGTCTACATGTTAGCCTGTTAACAGATATATTATTTGCATATATCTTTCTCCATCCTGTAGATAGCCCTTCTACAGTGTTGACTGTTCTTTTTGACTAAATCTTAATCATTCAATTTTATCAACAAAGACTTGGGAGCCAAATGTTGGCATGAAAACCTGCAAGCTCAAAGAAGCAGAGAATACACCCATCTGACCTTCTTCCTCCATTGATGTCCCAGAAAGAGCTTTCTCCTACACCAGCTCAAACAAAACTCCTCAAACTAAATGTTCCTCCCTTCTGCTTCCTGTGTGCCTCTCTGTCCATCCTCCTGACTCCCTCTTACTCTCTGTGTTTGCTCCACCTCTTGACCTATGGTTGACTTTATTTAATCCTGTTTACAATATTCAAGCAGAAAGCCCTTGGATTAAAGATGAATGCTAGGGCTCAGTCACATCACAACTAGAAACAGGTTTTCCCAGTAAATAACGCAATCTCATTGTGATCAAATATCTTGCAACAGTTGACAGTATCCTTTGATCCATAGAGATGAGCCTCTAAATTCCCCGCTCTTGATCCCCTTTGCCCCACCCTAGGCCTGGGCCCAAATATTAGCCCTTGTCCACAAAACCACTTACCAAACTGAATGTATTAGAAATGGCAGAGATTACTTTCAGGTTTTTGAAAAAGCTTAATTAAGCCCAAAGCTTCCTATTTCTGCCCTCCTCCTGTTGGCAGAAGCTGCTCATTTGTTCCTGGCCTCCTAAATTTAAAATAACTACACAGAAACTATATTATTTAAAACATTGCTTGGCCAATAGCTTATGCATATTTCTATCTAGCTCTTATATCTTAAATTAACCCATTTCTATTAATCTGTGCATCATCACAAGGTCGTGGCCTACTGGCAAGTTTCCAACATCTGTCTCCTCCAGCGGCTACATGGCTTCTTCCTGATTCCACTTTCTCTCTACACCTCTGTATTTCTTGCCTGACTTTACTCTGTTAAGCCATTGGCCAAAAGCAGCAATATTTATTAAACCAATAAAAGCAACACATATATAGAAGGACTTCCCACACCACCCTCTGATAGACAGCCATGTTGTAATTCTGTTTCTCAGGCCTGGGCTATCTTCCCTCTTACAAGAGAGCCATGCTGGGTTGCCTAGGCACTCCTGTCAGACTCCCACATGGCAGGCACAATCTTAGGTCTCTTGCGCATGAAATACATGGGTGGCAAACACCTGGTTCATTGCAGCCATTCTCGCAGAATCCTGATGAGGATATGCTATTTGGACCCCCAGCCTACACCAGCAGTTAATACATGACGGAGGTAATGTAGCTGGTAGGTGACAGACTGAACATTTAAGTCACAGAGTCCGTGTCCAGATCCTCTACACTTAACAATCGTAAGCCACCGCAGAGGCGACATCAGCCCTTAACACATATTCTGTGTTTTAAGTTATTTCAGACTTTGGCATCTCCGGTGCGTTTGGCTTCCAGCATACCAGCATTTTTAGTTTCCACTTAGACATCATGGCTTCTCTCCCAGCGTTTTCTTTTCTGTCCCTTGGCTCACAGGAACAGCTTATAGTCTATCCTCACATGAGCAAGGTCTGAGCTTCCCTACCAACTCATCCATTCCTACCCAGTGCTGGCTCCCTAAGAGTTTCTGTGAGCTAAAGTTAGGGATAACACTCAATCTCCGGGCATCCTGCTTTAGAGCAGTGACGAACCATCCCTACCCGACCTGTGTCAACGAGACTTGGAGAGCTAAGAGAAGCTTGTCCTCTTAGGTACTAACACCCAGGGCAGCACACATCCCTCCTTCAGCTGCAGGCTACAAAATTGACACTGTCTTCACAGGTCCAGTGTCTCAGGCAGCTGTCCATCTCAGAGAAAGCATTAATGAAGTCACATGCTCACATTCCCTCCTTCGCTGATGATGTGTGACATGCTTCTGTCCTTTCACCAAAATGAATCATAAAGTGTTAAATAAGGAAAAGGCTGACTTATTCCATGAAAAAAGATGTTTTATTGAAACAAGTAACAACCCTAGGAGTTGATAGAATCCCTTCTGTAGATCTGCGGGAGCACTTCAGGTGTTGACACACTTTCCCCAGGGCTGGTTTTCACCTGCTGTCTTCCAGCATCCCACTGACCCTGAAGTGAAAATAGCTTGCTGGCCTCTGTGGTCCTGATCATTTTGACTTCTTGTTCATGCAGGATCCTGTGGTACTACTCTCAGACTGGAAACTGGGTGTACCCCGTGTTTGCCTCCCTCAACCCACTGGGTATCATCATCTTCTTCTCGGCCAGTTACATCCTGAGTGCCAGCATCTACTTGCTTGGAGAGAAGATCAATCACTGGAAGTGGGGTCAGTGCTTCCCTCTCGTCCTCAGTCTGCAGAAAACCGTCTTTCTTACCCACTCTCTGCTCTCCACCCAAACCTCTCGCCCATAGTCCATAGAGATCCATCTTTCTTTTATCCATTCTTTACTCTCCACCTAAACCAAAGGAAAGCTTAGTCCAAGCCAGAAGGCACTGCCAGGTGCCTTTGTTATAGAGCTCAGGTGGAGTCTATGGAAAGTAAAAGAAGAAAGCCTGGTGCAAGAAGGCATTCCCTTGGAGAACTCCAAGTGTCTCCTCTCTTCTGCCAAATAATATCTCATTTAACTCAAAAACTGAATCTTCTTTCAAAACTTTAGGAACCAAAGAATGAGGTCTTACCACCCCAAACACGAGGAGGGAAATCCTAGAAGAGTCTTTGCTCACCCCAGGGAGGGCTTGGGGGACAGGAACTCTTAAAGTGTGAGTTCCTTTTGTCCTTGAAAAATGTGACTCTTGTTCTGAACTGTAAAAGATAGTTTATTCTGAGCCAAATGTGAGTAAGCAAGGCCCAGGAGACATGGATTCTGGTTGCTCTGAATGATGTTCTCCTCCTTGACTGAAGAAGGTGCACGAACTTGCACAGTCACGAACGAAGGACAATCACAAATCAAGACATTAAACCAAACATTGACACATTGTTGGGGACAGCAGTTGGGTGGGCCCATGGGCTATGGCAAGATGGGGGGAAACTCTGATACAGGTTTCAGGTATTATCTGATGAGTATTAGTTTAGGGCTTAGTGGGAGTCAGCAGTCTGTCAAGTTATCCATTCCAAAGGTTTTATGTGACAGTCAGAAGAGATGGTAGGCCATGGTAGGCCAGATGCAGAGGCAGGCAACAAATAGCTATCAAGGGGAGTAAGGATATCTCAGGATAATTTGGGTGCACCATTCCTGGAATTTAGGGGTGGCATTTTATGTTTTAATTCTGCAAGGAGACATGCAGAAATTCATCTTAGCTTTGTATATAACCAAGCAGAAAAAAAAAAAAACCCTGTAGGCACCACCCCCAACCATTCAGCTACCAGCAGTTCTGGTCCATCAAATAGAAATGGCGTCTCCCACCATTCTCTGAGTTCACGGGAAGCATGCATAAACTTATGGATGCAAAGGGCGGATGCTGTCCAAGGGCCTAGAATGAGCTACATCTGAAGGGAAGCTGAGACCACGGAGAAAGAAACGGTCAGCTTGGCATTTACCTCTCTTGGAAAATTTAGTTTATGTTTTTGAATTAATTTATTTTACATCACAATCGCAGTTTCCTCCCCCTCCTCTCTTCCTGTTCCTTCCCCCACCTCCCTCCTGCCTCCACCCAATCCACTCCTCCTCCATTTCTGTTGAGAAAGGGACTTGAAAGGGAGTGTTTTCTATGAAACATTTTAAATGAGACGCTACAAACAAGCAAACCAAACTAACTCAAATTGCAAAAACAAACTCCTAAAACCAGCATTTTCAAACCCAAAATTCCAGTTCTCGGGGAACTCACTGGGGGTGGGGATTGGGACTGCAAATGTACTGGCATCTAATTCTAGCAATTTCGGGGGCACTTGAATTTCTGGGTGAAGATTTCTGATGACTCTCAAAGATCTATAATTCTGAAAACAGAAACAGGAGGGAGGGAGGGAGGAAGGGATGTGCGGATTCCATTTGGAATCCGATGGTTGGCAATGCAGATAAAGAAAGCTCAGTTACTTAGAGATTATCAAGAACAGTGAGTCTTTAAAACAGTTGTATTGAGTTTGTAGATGATTGATGCTTTAAGTCGTTTCTTTGCAATAGTGAATGTTAAACATCTTGAATTAAAATATAAACCATCCCTCCTGAGTTCTAGGGATTCCCCACCCTCTGATTTCTGAGAGCACTTACACACAAGGCATACATAGAGTCACACAGACATACACACATGCACATACATAAAAACAATAAATACATTTTTTTGCTGTTTTTTTTTTTTTTATTTTTGGAGACAGGTTTGTTTTTGTGTAGCCTTGGCTGTCCTGGAACTAACTGTGTAGACCAGACTGGCCTTGAACCCACAGAAATCCACCTGCCTCTGCCTCCCGAGTGCTGGGATAACAAATACATTTTTAATAAAATAAAATCTCACTGTGTTTATAATCCTTCAAATCCCCAAAGCAGCAAGCTCCTAATAGACCCCAGTGCTGAGTAGTGTGTCCAATTTTGCTTATCAGCACACGGGCTCCCACTAACCAAGAACCTGCACGTGACATACAAGATGGAGATTAGCATAGACAGTGATATGCCTCTTCTCTAGCTCGGCACTTCTGAGAAAAACAAACAAATAGGCGAAAAGGTTTACACTGCATCAGACCAGAATAAGAATTACGTTTTTTGTTTTGTTTTGTTTTGTTTTGTTTTTTATCATTTACTGCAAAGAACCAAGTGATGAAGAAGAAAATGCAGCGAGGGCAGGCCGTGGTTGACACACGCCCATAATGCTTTTGCTTTAGAGAGCTGAGAGGCTGAGGCAGGAAGATCAATCATAGGCTCAGGGGCCAGTCCAAGCTACTGCATCAAAGGGGGTGAAAAGCATTGGAAGAGAAACTGGAGCCCTCGAAATTTCATTGGCAGTTAATGTTTTTAAATGGCTAAAATGCAACAGGACAGACTGTCCATGCGAACCTACACCCTTCCTCTCTACTAACAATATTCTAGCCCCCTCCTGGCTTACAGAGGAAAGCCCAGCCCCCAGAACACAGATGCTCTATGAGTTGGTTCCTGTCTTAGTGCTTTCTCATCCTCTTCCAAGTCTCCTTCCTTTCCTTCCCTCCACACGGGTATTGCTCTGGCCCTTGTGGGTCTAAGCCCCTTCCCCCATCCCCAGCCGTTGTCTGGCTCACGTTTACTCATTTATTTCAATTTATCTCTAAGATGGCTGCCCTGATCTGCCCAGGTTTGACTCAGTGTCCTTTTCAACTGTTCCATGGTTCTTCTTCCATCTTTTAAAGGCCAGACCTATGTTTCCTTTGCGATAGCTTTAAGTCTTTGTCTTTGTAGAAGACTTTGAGTTTCCTAAGGGTTAGGATTCCTTAGTCATCTTTGACTCTCTATTTCTGCTAGCTTTCTCAATGGCTCAATCAGAGCAGGTAGTTTAAAAGGGGTGTTTTTTTTGTTTTTGTTTTTGTTTTTTTTTTTTGTTTTTTTTTTTTTTTCTCTCTCTCTAGGTAGGAAGAGAGAATACTCACAAAGGTTTTCTGGAATTAGCTGTTTGGACAGTAGCTGTAACAGTTGTACAAATGACACTGGGCTAGGAGTTTGGTGTCTAGGCAGGTGGGGGTGCAGTGTACCCACTGAAGAGCTGTTGAAGAAAGAGACGCATGTTGAAGCAGGCCATGTAAAGCAGCCAAGATCACTGAAATAGCCATCTGCACTGAGCTTCTCCAAGGCAGTCCTCTGAAGCCAAAAAATGCTCTTTAAATTTTCCATTTAACAGCTCCGATGAGTGTAGTTGTAGGCATACAACTGTCAGTATTTAAGGAGCCAGTAAAAAAAATTTTTTGTGTTGTGTTCTGACTCCTGGAGTCATAAAGACATGCGTGATGTCTGTAGTCATATAGGCAAGAGCACTTGTCTTGCCACACCAGCAGGTGATAGTGCAGATTGGTCTTAAACTCTCTCTGCCATACATGAAAGAGGATGAAGAAAAGACTAGAGAAGTCAGGGGTGGGGCCAACCCTCTGGCTGCCAACTAGGAGGCTTTTCACTGTGAAACATTCCCTTCAATCAAAAAGTACTCCAGTAACCAACTTCATTTCCCACTCGGAGCTTGAAATTCACTTTGTAAATGTCATCTCTGGAAGATAGATGGCCTATTAATAAGTTGGCAGTTTCCATGCAATATAGAAGCATGGTCAGAGAATAAATTCTGAAGACACAAGGGAGCCTGGAAATTGCTCAGCTCTGAGAGAATGCAAAACTAAAGACCCATCTCATGCCTCGGTGTGCTAGAAACACAAGAAAAACACTCTTTCGGAGGAAATCAAAGCATGTAATTCTCTACAGAATGAAGTGACTCAAATCTCCACACAGAATTGTGTGGAAAGGTGCCTTCTCCATGGGGGTGAGTGTATTAGTCAGCTTTTCATTGCCATAATCAAACACCTAAGACAGTTAATGTAAAAAAGCAGAAAGTTCTATATGTGCCTCACTGTTTTGGAGGAGGGAGTTCTATTGATTTGGCTTCTGGTGAAGGTGACATATAGGTTACAGATCATAGCATATTTTAGAGATCAAGCAAGCTAATACATCTCACACTGTAGAGAGACTAATCGCTCAAAGCCAAGGCAACTAACAGTCCTATGAAGATTTCTCCGTAACCCCAATAACCTAAAAATCTCCCACTATGGTCTACCTCCCAAAAGTTTCATAACCTCCTAGCAGGATCACACAGAGGCCAATACTTTAATCGCAGTGAGTGCTTGGAGCTAATTCAAGTCCTACCCATGACATCGCAGTGAACATGTGGCCATTCCCTAGCATTCCATCTAGCTACTTAAGTTTGGATGGAGGAGACTCTGATGTAGAGAAGGAGACACCCTCCTCTCCCAACAGAGCTTAAGCCATCATTTCTGCTTTTCTCTGAATCTTTGTACGCTGCACTGGGCCCGAGGAGAGAGGCTATGGTTACATGACAGTCAGATACAAGAGGTGGGGCTTGAAAAACACACGGATAGAGAGAATGTGAGGACCCCTGAGAGTCAGAGCAGAGCAAACATCGTTGAGAAATGTATATTGATCAAGCCTTGGAATGTGAAGGAAGCCGCTATTCAGTTGACAGAGGCTACTTAAAGGGCTAACATACACACTCCGCCAAGGGAAGGAGACGCCATTGAATTTAGAGCATAGAGGACACTACTGGGACAGGCATGGTGCTCTGCACCTTTAATCCCAGTAGTGGGGCAGAAATAGGCAGGGGTCTGTAAATTCAGTGTCAGCTGGGTCTATAAGGGTGAGTTCCAGGCCAGCCAAGGCTACATCATGAGACCCTATCTCAAAAAAACAAAGAGAGAAAGAGAGAGAGAAAGAGAAACCCGAAAAGAGTTACTGGGAGTTGGTGTGACTCACATAAAAATGAAAAGAGAAAATTAATGTAATATGAAACCTTCAGGCTCAGTAGGATTGAAGCTCTCCTGGAATAATTGCAACAGTGTGAGTCGATGGGAGGCATGAATGCAGGTATGCTCATAAGGATCTTGGGATCAGGGAGGCTATTTTTAAAGGGAATCAAGGTGACTGAAAGGCCACAAGTAGGACTTCAAGATACTAGCCACCGACCTAGAGAGATGGCTCAGTGGTTAAGAATAATGACTGATCTTCCAGAGGATCCAGATTCAATCCCCAGTCCCCATATGATGGCTCACAGTCTGTAACTCCAGCCCCAGGAAATCCAGCAGACTTGCAGTATATACTGTTTTTTTCTGTGTTTGTTTGATTTTACTTTTAGCAGTGCTTGAATTGAACCCAGGGATGTGCACCCCCTACCTCTGAACAATATTCCCAGCTACAATGTGTATTGTTGAAAACAGAAGTGTTGAAAATAACCTGGAATTTTTTATGTGTTTGTTTGTTTTGCGATTAGCATACAATGCACTATGTTCTCTTGTGGCATTTCCGTACATTTGTTGTGGTTGTTTCTTCTCCCCTCTTCTTTCCCACCCTTCTGTCACCTGGCTGCGTCCTCCCAATGCTAGCATTCTACTCCCATGTCACATGGGTCCTGTTACCCTCTCCCCTTCCTTAAAACTTTCCTATGCTCTTGGTCCCTTTTCTGATTGTGAGACCCATGCCTTCACACAACCCACTTATACACATGTACATAAAAATTAGAAGCTGGGATCTACCTATGAAAACTTGTGTTGGTCTTTCTGAGTGTGGGTCACTCAACAGAATAATTTGCAGATGCTATGTCCTGGCAAATTTCATTTTTTTCACAGCTGAATAAGATTCCATCATTATGTGTGTTAGATTTTTTATTATCCACCTATCTATTGATGAGCATCTAAATGCTCCCATCTTCTAAGCTGAGATTAGAACAGTGATCAACATGGATGAGGAAGCATTTCTATGGTAGAATACAGTCTTTCTATATATACCCAGAAATGAATAGGTGTGCCACGTGGTAGTTACATGTTTAGAATTGTTTTGTTGTTGTTCAGAAACCTCCCTACTGAATTCACCATGGTGACAGCAGTCCTTACTTCCTTTAGAAGTGGACAAGGGTTCCTCTTTCCATATATCCTCACCAGAATTTGCTGTCATTTGTTTCCTTGATCGTAGCCATTCCAACTGGGGTGAAGTGGAATTTTACTTTTATTTTGCCTTCCTTGATGGCTAAGGATGTTGCACATTAAAAAAATATTTATTGACTGTTTCTTCTTTTGAGAACTGTCTATTTGGTACTTATAGAGTGATAGCTTTGTTTTGGGGGGAGTTTAATTTTCTGAGTTCTTTATATATTCTAATACTAATCCCTGATGAAGCATGGTCGGTCATGTTTTTTCCCGTTCTGTAGGCTGTCTGTTCACTATCTTGCTCTCTGCTGCCATGCAGCTTTCGGTCTGGGATCTAGAGTGTGAAACCATTCCAGCAATACAAGACCAGAGAAATCACAGCTCTGATTCCCAGTTCTATTACCAAAATAGAACTGATAGTATTTGGCAATTGATAGGATGGATAATAAGCTACAGAGAGGTTATCAGTTTCAAAGCTTGTGCCATCATTAGTGATAATGAAATATGGAGATACCAATTTGTTGTCTAAATGGAACATTCTAGAAATGTTGTGCATGGTTTCCACCGAAGAAAGATCCTGTACTATGTTTACTTGAAATAAATCATGCGTCAGTACTGATATAAATTGGTTTGGGAGAAGTCATGGAGGACCCAATTAGGTAGGCTACCACTCTTCTAGTTCCTCTCTAATTCCACGCAGTCTTTTTGTCTCTATCTGCAAAGTCTCTGCATTTCCCTATGCATGTGCGCAGTACACAGCACTCACCCAAAGCACCAGCAATTGGAGGCATGGCTGAGTTCGCCATGCAAACCAACAGTATCACTGAGTATCTGGCTAACCACACCCTGAGCTCCAAGTCAGGAGATTAGATTGCTTCTTGTCTGTTTGGCAGTAGTGGCTGTTTATCAGAGTTCTTCTCTCCTGGAGAGAAAGTGTTTTTGACTTTCCACTGCCCCATCAGAGAGAATCTCTACCCACTCAAGAACACCCATTAGGGAACCCTGTCTGAGATATCTCTGTGTCTGTTGGTGCAGGTACCACAGTGAAGCCATCTATGAAGAAGAAGTGACTACACACTATTTTCCAAGAGCCACGGAAGAAGAAACATAAGAACTGGTCATCTTTCTATTATTCTCATTATTATTATTTCTTTGGGGATCGGTGGTGGAATAGCATGGGGAGATACAAAAGACAGAGAATGATGCATAAGTTTAATAAAGCCTGTGAAGGGAGCTTCACTTGAGATTTCTTGGCTTTCTGAAAGGCTGGTAAACAATTCCTGAAGTCTCGGAATCCACTGATTTTTGTCTGACCTCCATAGAGGATTGTTTTTGGCTGGGGAAAAAAAAAGACTAAAGAAGCCTGGGTAAACTTGCTGGCAGACTATTTAGAGAAGGGGTGTGGGGAGAGGAACTCAGAGCCATCTAATCACTATACCTTCGAGGGGGATGGTGAGGACCCAGATGACAAGTTGTAACATTGTCAAAATCATGGTGATGTTGGACTAGCAGCACACATGACTATTCCCAGCATACCGGATGCTAGATCAGCAAGGTCATGAATTCAAGGCTGGCCTAGGCTGCCGAGTAAGACCCTGTGGTGGTTTGAAAGAAAATGGCCCCCAAAGAGAGTAGCACTACTAGAAGGTATGGTCTTGTCAGAGTAGATGTGGTCTTGATAAAGGAAGTGTATCACTGTAGAGATGGGCTTTGAGGTCTCATATTTGCTCAAGCCATGCCCAGTGAGACAGATCACTCTCTGTTGCCTGCCTATCGAGATGTAGGGCTCTCAACTCCAGCACCATGTCCGCTTGCATGCCACGATGTCACACCGTGATGATAATGGATTAAACCTCTGAAAATGTAAGCCACCCCAGTGAAATGTTTTTCCTTTAAAAGAGTTGCCATGGTCATGATGTCTCTTCACAGCAATAGAAACCCTGACTAAGATAGACCCTGCCTTTAAAAGACCAAAAAGAGAAGAAAGAAGAAAAGAAAAATTGCTGTCACATGAAGGCAATGATGTCTACCCCCAGATCTCCCAATACCCAGTTCTGGGTTATTTCTCAGTAATTCCAACTTCTCTAAAACCTAAGTATTTTGAGAGTTAATTGTCTTCGATGATTCCTGACCTGTTTTCTCTTAGCTTAGAAGTGTAGTGACCTAAAAGCTGCTGACGGGGCCTATCTGTCTGTCTGCCTAGGATGATAGTGAACCCACTGGAGCCGTGAGAATAATTTATATTAAATGGTGAGACGTTCACCCTCTTTCAGAACACACATTTGGGGCAGGAATTAACATGGAACGTAAGGAACTGTCAAGAGGCTCTTCCATTTGAATACTGATTTGAATGGAGGCGTGGGAAAGTTGTCGTGAGATCAATGTATGTAGCGTATGCGAAGAAGACTGTTCCTGGGAAGGAAATGCCAAGGGCTGTGATGGTACCCGTACAAACTGATCAGGTGACTCCCAAGGGCTCCTGAACCCTCAAAGTTTCCTGGTGGGTTGCAGGTCCTTCTTTCTCATTGTTGTATCCACATTGTGCATAGAACTGGGTCTTGTTAAAACAATTCCTTTTAAGAGTATATCATACATTTTAACCATATTCACTTCCTAAGAACCTCCCCTTTCTTCCCCTTGCCAACTCCTGCTCCTCCTCCTCCCCCACAACACACACACACACACACACACACACACACATGTATGTGCATAGCTCCATCTACCTAATGTTATATAAGAGAGGCTGGGTAAAAGTAGACACCCAAAAAGATCCTTAAAGAATTATAGACATATAGAACAGTGAACTAGTCTGATATCTTGGGCACACATCCCAGAGAATGACTACCAGACTAGGGCAAGTACCAAGAATCCTGTTTAGTTTTGTTTCTTTCTCCTAACTACAGTGGGAATATGAGCCTCCAGATTTTTTTCCTTTAACCAGGAGCTCCACCTCCCGCTCCACCTGCTGCTGCTCTGAACTGCCTGGAGCCCCTGGTCTTAGCAGAGCTTACCCCCCTCCCCCCTACACACCCCACCCAGCAGTTGTCAGGGTGGAAACTCCCTGCCCGGGAAGCTCACAGGGGACCGCCCAAATTTTCCACACCCCGAAGATGACCTGTGCTGCATTCTTCTCACGGGCATTTTACGCACCTGTCCCAGAGGAGCCCATTTCTGTGGCTTGACTGTCCTGCCGCCAAATTAAACCCCCACGTCAGCATGGCCGGCCACCGTGCAATTCTGTCCTGACACCAGAAATACCTCAGCCCCGTGTCCCACTGGGCTCGTGCATAATAAGCAGACAGGTGCTTCTTGGGGCGGGTGTAGTTAAATTACAAGCAACAAGACACTTTGGAATAAATGCTGATTGAACATTCATGAAAAGACATAAAGCATTTGCTGCCTGCATAAGGCTGTGTTAGGGGCCTTAGTGGTTAGATGATGTTCATAGCAGGAGCCAAAGGATGATGCCAGCAGTCATATTTGAACAGTGTCGTTCCTAATCACTCCCATTTTAGCCTCACGATAGGATGTATGCGGAAAATGCATTGGGTCCCCATTTTACAGTGCGTTAGGCTGACCTTCTGCTGCTGGTGTGCTGGTGAATGCTTAATGACCACCAACAAATTAAGCTCCTGATTCACGCTGTTGGCTCCTTTCCATGGCGTAAACACTCCCCTCCGTGATCGCTTTTTTTTTTTTTTTTAAGCTATCAAGATGCTACGAGTTGGCAAGAGGTGTGCCCAACCCTTTGGTTCTATAGAACCTGTTGCCAGCAGACTTCTGGATCCAGAAGGGGTTAAGGTGGGCGACTGGTCCAAGTTCACATAATCGATTCCCTAGCCCACGTCCTTTCCTTTTGCTTGCAGAGCAAAATGGCAACACTTTTTAACAAAACTCATCCCATCTTGCACTGCTATACAGGATAAAGTGGTCAAGCGCCCCAGAGTAGTTGGAGACCCTTATCCAGGCTGGGGAAGAAACAATGCTTCTCATCCCCCAACCAAAGCTATGTCCCTAGGTCGCTCTCACAAGTGAAACCAGTTTTGAGTAAATAATTCCCTTGCCGTTTAAAGCGCTTCCAACCGAAGGGTCATACGTCCCATGAGCTATTTTAAGCAACTCGGCACCTACTCGCCTGAAGTATTTGTCATAACAGGAAGCCAGTTTCATATACAGTAATTCTCAAACACGTTGAGGTGCGTGTGGGGAGCGTGAGTGGGCTGAGGGAGAAGTAGGGATGAGGTGGCCTCCCTCAAGCCCTGAGACCTAATCCGGGATCTCTGGGCCTCCTCCCCAGGTCCAGAGACTCAGAAACCCAAAGTATCCCTCAGTCAGGCAGCCTTGTTTTCCTTCCTCCTGTAGTTGGTGGTGCTTTTTTTTTTTTAATAAAGGATTTTGAGTAGGCAGCTAAGCCAGTCAGCTGTTTATTTATAGCTGCAGATTTTCAATGCTGTATAAATTAGAAACCATTGCTGAATGAGGCCTGCGCCCACTCACACACGCAGGGCCCCTATCTGCGAGTCCTTTCACACAGTTTGACTGTACAGTCTCAAATGGGAGAAAATGACATGCTCCGAGTCAAATGACGGAGTCACAGCTAAACGGCAAAGCAGAAAACCAGCAATTATTTTTCCTCAGCACAATATGGGAGGTACGACAGGTGCAATTATCCAATATTATTTAACAGCACCGGTTTGTGGTGTACGGAGAAAATAAAGGTTTCTGTGTCTTGGAGAGGAAGAGAGAGAGAAAGAAAGAACCTGCCTAGCAGCTCCTGTTTCTGTGGATTAAGCGTGTTATGTAAATTGAAGCTGGCCAGGATTCTAAAACCAGGGAGGGAGAGCCACCTGGCTCCAGGGCCTCCCTCAGGACCCAGAAGCCTGCCAGCAGCTGTGTTACTAGGGATTTCTGAGGAATGGCCCCAGACCAGGGAGCAAGCACTCCCTGAAGACCTCAGGAAGACTGGGTTTACTCCCTTAGGGAGGCTTGTCCGGCATTTGACTCTGTCAACGAAACAGCGATGAAGTCTAAGAGAGCCCACAGGGACGACTTCTGTTTGGTTTGCGTGTGAAATGTCCCTGTAAGCTCTTGTATTTGAACACTTGCTCCCCAGCTGCTGGGTCTGTTTTGGAAGGCGATGAAATCTGTACATGGGGGTGGGGGTGGGAGGGCAACTAGAGGAAGTGAGTCATTACGGGTGGATTTTGGGGTTTGATTGCCTGGTCCCACTTCCTGTTGGAAATCAGTTTCTTGACTGCAGATGCACACCGCACTCTGGTCAGGGCCACTTCCCCGTCATGATAAACTGTACACCTTCTTATACTGAGACAAAATAAACCTTCCTCCCTACACTTGAATTTTTGTCTGCTGTTTGGCCACAGCCACCTCCTCCTCTTTAACCTCCAGCCTCCAATTGTCTTTTCCTAGGCCTTCACTTTAACTAGTCCATCCGGAGTCACCATTGCTCTCTCAGAGGGCTGCTCCCAAGCTCTCTTCTAAAAAAAAAAAAAAAAAAAAAAAAAAAAAAAAAAAAAAAAAAAAAAAAAAAATTGTTTTGATTAACCCTCCAGGGCTTCTGGTCCTCTGAAAGTCCATAGTCCCAAATCAACCACATGGTGTTCTATAGCTCTCTGCATGTGTCTTCTCTGGTTTCCACAACAGGATAATGGACAGAAAAGAATACCACCCCAGGCCTTGACAAGAGCTGCTGAGTTTAAATTATGCCTCCACGGTCACAGTCTGTATTGCAGATGAGAAAACTTAGCTTTTTTGAACCTTTACTTCTTGTCTGTGTAGATAAGATTGTAGTGTCTTCCAAGAGTAGACAAAAGAAGATTATAATACCTTGCACACATCTTTAATCCCAGCACTGGAGGTGTAAAGAGGTAGATCTTTGTGAGTTCAAGGTCAGCCTGGTCTGCAGAGGGAGTTCCAGGACAGCCGTGGCTACCTAGTGAGACCCTCTCTCAAAAATTATATATATATATATGTATGTATGTAAATGAATATATAATATTATATATGTGTGTATATATATTATACACACATACACACACCATGATTAGTAAGCTTTTAATGGTGGATCCAAGTCTCTGGTCCCCAAGATTCCATCCTGCCTTGCTGATTGCAAATGCTTGAGACAAAGGATCATGTCTGCCTTTGACCCCAACAAAGCCTAGTTGCATACCAATATAAAATATAAAATATGGAACATATAAAGAGATTGAGGGTTATATAGTTTTTTCATCTCATTGTCTTCTCTACCCAACTCTTCCCCAAAGCTGAGAAGATCACTTATCCTATGTAAGATACTCTTCACCAGTGACCTTCCAGAATTTCTTGCAAATCATTATAATTTCTTGTGGCCTGGCTACAACAAGAGAGGATCATGGACATATATACACTCAAACACTCCACAAATATGCTCACGGATACACATATATACATACAAACACTCTACACACATGCATACAGATGCACATATACACACAAATACAGAAAAGCTCATTTTGCTTTAGTTGGTTGTTTGCTTCTTCCTAAAAGATGTGCTAGTGTTAAGGCCTTATCTAGTGTGATTCAATTACATCATTTCCATCATAGTCTCGCCAACCAGCCCTACGGTCTGATTCTACAGGAGTTGAGGATAAAAGGCTTCTGTTCTTGTTGTCAGACCATATGTCTTACTAATGTTAGGGAAGAAAATAAGTACCTTTCCCAAGGATAAAGCCTTCCAGTCTCTGTGGAAAAATAATCTGAGTTTGTAATTATGTTCACATGATTTAACGTTTAGTTGTTAGATGGTTTGCAAGTAAGTTTTAGCACGGAGGAGCCAAACTTTAGAGAATGAAAATGGCCATTTGTTGTGGGTGGGGAGAAGAGGGTACAGAAGGAATAAGTCACAGATTCCTAGGGCAAACCTTCCCCTAAGTTACAACTTTCTGCCGTAGAAATTGCCAAGATATGGTGAGGTTCTCCCTCTCCCCAAAAGAGCTGAGTGACATTTACAGAGCCCAAAATGGAGCTGGCCAGCAACCTTGGCAGCTGCTTCAACAGAATGGTGCATGCTCTTAGAAGCAGAGATGGAGAAAACAAAACTGTCTTAGGCTGTTGGAGTCTCCAGTCTTGATCTGGCTTAGACTTCAGAAATTTAAACTTGCGTCATGCCTGGAGAGAGAATCAGGGTTGGGTTATCACCATTCTCGGGGAGGAGAGAGACAAAATAAAGTCAGATTCCCCTGGCTCCTCTGGGGGCCAAGGCAGCACTAGACTTTTCTAAGGTCCTTCTTTCAAAACGCCCATATTATTGACCAGTCAGAGATCCTCATTTGCTTGAAGGATGGACACTGTGTGTTTCTTGTGAGGAAGGGCAGCAAGAAAGATGGCAGCTTTATCATCACAGCCCCCTTCAAAGCATAGAGCCTCATGTATGGCACACATTAAATACGTGTTTGGTGGCCAATCAGATTTAAGTAGCATACTCAATGAGTCATAAAGACATTAAAATTCAGCCCCAAGTCCATCTGGTTCACATGCTCCAGTGGTCCCCTCGCCACCAGCATCCTTTGATTTCTCCTGACAGGTACTCTCAGGAAGAATTTTTCATCAGGTCTCAGAAGAAATACATATTCAACAAAAGTGAACATTTCTGTGCATAACCTAAATAAAGCTTTCATAAAATCATATTCACTTTAAAATATATGTGAGATCCCTGTATTTTCTATCCATCTTTTATCTTCTGTTATATAAGCTCAGCAGCTATTAACCAATTCTTTAAACTACTCAGCGTTATAGAAATAATGTATTTTGGAATCTAATGATAATAGTAATGATAGGGTTCAGCTTAGTCCAGTGCATTGAGCCACATAACACTCGACTGCTCTCTCATCTACTCATTCAGTCATTCAACAAACAATTATGAAGTGCCTAGTCTAGATATGGCTACGGCTGTCTTCATCTCATGATTGTTTGGGGGCCTGGTGTCCTCTCCCTGGGCCATTTCCGTTAGGGCTGAAGGTCCTATCCTTTCCTCCAGTGGCCTCTTAGGAAGTGCAGAGCACAGCTTGGGTTTCCCACCTTGCACTTGCAGCTGCTCCACCACTCCAGCGCCTCCCAGATGTTGACAGGCTCTCCAGGATCGCTTCCACATATGAGCCTCCAGGCTGTCTGCCGAGGCCTGGGCTTGGCCTGAGCCGACAGATTTGGTTACACTTCAGGGATTTGTTCACATTCAGCACTAAATTTTGTGAAGAATTGAATGATGAAATTACATGATGTTGAGTTAGGAAAACAAACAGCCTGGGGTTTTACCTGGTTGGGAAATTAATATGTGAGTCTAAGGGCAAGAAAAACAACAGCCAAGACATGCTTTTGCATGCGAAAACTTCTAAGTAGACCTAAAAGGCAATTATGCTGTCATTAACTATGCCAATTTACAAAACCATTTGGCTAAATCAAATTCTCTTTGTTATACAATAGGCTGCATAGGTGTTTGCCTCTGCTTTCTGCCACTGTGACCTCTGGCTGTCCCTATACATCATCAAAGTAAAAAGGAAGAGGCCAAGAGAACCATGGGCCGCCAAGCCTGTCATAATTTTCCCTATTTAGAAGTATACATTGCTGTGTAATCATTAAATCCAGAGAAAGGAAAGAACCATGGCAAAATAGTAAATAGACTTTTCTTTCCCACCCACCAGTTCACAAGCAACCAACATAGATTCTTAATACTAATTGCAAAGGCTTGGCCAATAGCTCAGGCTTGTTACTAGCTAACTCTCACATTTTCAGTCAACCCATATTTTTATCTACTTTGCCACGTGGCTTGGTGCCTTTTCTCAGTACGGCATATTCATCTTTCTTCTCTCTGCATCTGCTTTGTCCCTCCTGACTCTGCCCTTCTTCCCAGTGTCCTTAGTCTGATTCTCCCACCTAACCTTATCCTGTCCAGCTATTGCCAGCCAGCTTCTTTATTAAACCAATCAGAGTGATATATATTCACACAGTGTAAAGGAATATTCTTTGCAAAATGGCTTTGGAACATACAGAGAACTCTCAGTCCACTGGAGAGCCACCTAGGGCCCAGGTATCCAACACAAGAACTATTTGTTAAGAAGAACCTCTCCACCAGTGCAAAAAACTCCAATCAAACCAAATTAGACTGAATCAAAAATGCCCACATTTAATAAATGTCGTAGTCCCAGGTGGACTGGAACAGCATGGAGGGGAGAGGAGCCCATGTAAACCCCAGAGACCACGTGTTCCTTTTTCCATCCTAAATAGCCTGTGGGAGTGGTCCTGACCCTCCACGGGGAGGGGTCAGTGCTTAGCAGGCTGAGAGTTGGAGTCCAAAGGTGGATTCCAGCCCAAGGCAACTTCCAATCACAATTTATCCAAAGCACAGTAGTCCTCTCTTATCCATGAGAAATGCATTCCAAGACCTGCAGTGAACATCTGCAACACTTGGGGTACTACTGAACACTATGTGCACTATTTCTTCTTTTGTGCATGTGTACCTATGGTGAAGTTTAATAAAGAAAACACAGTAAGAGAACAACCAATAATAATAAAATAGGACAATTATAGAAACAGACTATAATAAAAATCGTTAAAAGCTTATGGGCTAGGTTATTTCTGGAGCTTTCTGTTTCTTGGCTTGGGATGGTAGTTAAGACTAAAGAAAGGAAACTTCAGAAGTGAGACAATAGGTAAGCAAAGGCCAGTGTACTACGATGAAGGGAACTTACAGGCTCCTTAAGCTGGGCTTAAAGAGATTTCTCTCACACACAAAACTTGGTACTGTAGGTACTGACTACAGGAGAGACTGAAAGGGTAACTCCAGGGAGGACCCCCCAAGAGGAAACTCGAAATCATTCATGGTCTAGTGTGTTACACGCAATTGAAAGACAGCTCTCCCTTTTCTCGTGGTTGATGAGTGGACATGCAGAGGGCCCGCAGCTCGTGGATGTCAGGTGACTGCCCTGCCGCACTCAACTCCTGTCATCTCGTTGGGCCCTCACACATTCCCTCGTGGGAAGACCCGTTAAGTCTCAGTGGCTTTGATGGCGATCGCTATACTAGCATCAAATAGTTCCAACAAATATTTAGCTTTAGAAAGTTATCGTTCCTAAGTCTATCATATTTACAATATGAATCCCTTATAGTTGCAATACTTAGAAGAACACGGCTGCTGGTTGTTTTAGACTTTTAGAGCTTAGACTTTTAGAGCAAAATGTCCCTAGCTGATATTTTGTTATTCATGGTACCTGAAAAACCATGAAAGTGCCTTCCCTCAGAGCTGTGGAAGCTAACAGTCTTAAATGTCAAGCATAGCAGCTCCATGCCCCCTTGGAAAGTTGTGAGGAAGAGCTTTTTCTCTGGTGGCTCCCAGGGTGACACCACAATCCCGGCTTCCACTTTTTTTTCCTACAGGTCCCTTTTCCCCCCCTTACCTCACAGAGAAGCTGAACTCTAGGCCCAAATCTCCCTCTCTTTTCTCTTTTAAAAACCCTAGTCGTTGGGTAGACGTAGACACGCCAAGCCCAGCATGAATCACTTCAAGATGGTTAGCACTTCGCATCTGTGAAGGTCCTAGTTCCAACTAAGGTCCCATTCTGATGGCCTAAGGCTGTGGGCACAGGAGGATGCTATTCAGCTGGGTACAATCACCTCAGCAGGAGAGAAGACTCTCTAAAGACTGTCAGGTGAGCTTCTCCCTTCAGTTATCAGCCTGTTGAGACAATGGACCCCAAAGGAGAAGGAAGGCTGGGGCCCTAATGCCAGGCACAAGGGAAGCTTATCTTCCCAGAAAAAAAAAATCATGTTGACAATTTTCTGGATAGCAGGAACCAGGCGCCACACTTACTATATTCCCCTCCCTACTCTTGACTATTATGCCTATGGCATTGGCGTGTTGAGGGTGAGTGGAGATGCTTTTCTTATGAGAGCTGCAAGATCTCAGACTTGTACCCTAAAAACTCTGGTCATATCAACAGTTTGTTTTGATTTGATGAATGAGATAATTGAGATTCAGAAGTCAGAAACCAAATGCTAGCTCTTAACTCTTCTCATTGGGTCTGTCCCAGTTGTTAGGGTTCTGGCATCATGCTGGCCCCTGTTACCTGGCAGGGTACACTCAGGCAGTACCCTGGCCAGCCCAGGCTCCTGCTACCTACATAGTCTGTACGAACATGGATGCAAAAGGTCCCTTTAAGAGCAAACTCCGCCCATTCCGACACTCTTCCCCCCGCCCTGTTCTTCTTAAGAAGCAAGCAGATCCCTGCCTCTCCCTTTCTTTCTCTTTCTGTCTCTCCCTTTATCTCTTTCTCTCTCCCCTATCCCATTCCCTTTGTTTCAATAAAACTCTTCACTTACGCTCTGCCTGCATGGCGAATTCGTCTCTCATCCGCCATGAGGCCTCTGGCTCTCACACGCCAAGGTCTGTCCCTCTCCCACAGAATCTTTACATCATCACACCAGTGACGATTCAGAGTCTGTGCCGTGTGCTCACCTTCCAATCCGCATTTTCTATTCTTTATCCCCATGGTTTACTCGCCACAGCACAGACAGACGTCGTTAGTCTGGTAGCAGAAAATCCCTCAGTAACACTCTGTAACATTGATGGATTTTTCTCAATGAAGAACTGGCCAAGACAAAATGGCAGATAAAGCTCATTCCTGTACGCCATGTGATTGTCTCACCAAATCCTGCTTCTGTCTCTTTCATGATGACTGTAAATCTAACCTTCCCTCTTTGTCTTCAAGGTCGCCACTCTAGACAATTTTCTTTCAAGTCTTTTAAACCTATCTGTGATGGGCGCTGCATTAGAGAAAATAGTATCACTGGGGAGACACCTGCTTTTCTGAACTCAAGTTTGTTAAAGTGCAAGCCCAAAGAGAGTTAGGGCCAGGGATACAGCTCAGCAAGGCACATACTTGTGTGTGTCTATGTATAAGATCTCACCACCATCAAAGAGAAAAAGTAGGTCGAACGGACACCCGGGACAGTCTGGAAAGGGAAACACCAAGAACTGCTAAGGGTGGCTATGGTTTGATTGTGTCCCCTGGGAATTCATGTGTGAGAAAATGAATGCCCAAATTCACTTGTTAATAGTAGTCCCTTGGGAGGTAACTAGGCTGGATAAGGTTGTGAGGTAGGGGCCTTTATGGAACTTTCTAGAAGGATGGAAACTGAAGATTCCATGCCTGTGGACTCTCTAGTTGATGTATGCCGCCATATTAAGATGTAGTACAGGGTCCCAGAGTCTGGCCGGGTACCAATGCTGCTCTTCTAGAGTTGACAGACTCAAGAACCTTGAGCCAAATAAGGTCTTCTCCTTTCTAACCGATCCAGTTTGTATTGTGTTAGGACAGCTGTGTAGCACAGACTTCCACACAGCCTTCCTTCTACAGGAGCAGTCAATAAGGAGTTTACGAGAATATAAATCCCCAGATCCCACTGCAGAGATTCTGAATTTGTCTGCACTATGAATCCTACACTAAGTGTTTTAAACCCCTTCTAGAACGTTCTAACACACAGTCAAAACTGGAATCCCCCTTGGTGTATAAGAATTCTTCTTTACCTTTTCCATGGAAAGACAGCTAAGCCATCAAGCCACTGCCTGCTTTTCCTAGCTGCCACAGGGGCCAGTGCCAAACCAGATGAGTGCCTGGTTGCATAACTGGCTACCTAGCCTCTTTGGGCACACAGCAGAGGTGAGTTTGAGGTACAGTGTGGAGACAAGCTCTGACTGTGGTTTGGAAGCTTCTCTAGAGACCCCTGATCAAGACATCTCACGCCTCCCTATAGACATGAACCAATGTGTTTTCATAGCAATGAGTACCAGGCTATGGGTGCCACGATTGTGGTACCTGTGGGAAGACTTCTGGCGTTCAACATCAGCGCTTCCTGGGCCTCCAGCCTGCACATCTGAGCTTCGCCAGACTCCTCCATCACCAGAGCCTGTTCCTTGAATGAAATTTGCTCAGCATGCACACGGATCTGATTGGTCCAGTTTCTCTGCAGAGCCCTGACTAACACACTCCGGGAGCTTTGCTCCTTCCTCTCGGTCTGCCTCAAGCCAGCTCTGTGCCCACACTCCCTCCCTCAACCCCCTCAGTATCATTCGCCCGCAGTCCCTATGACTCATAGGCCTATAATAAGCCTTCGGCTTCTGTTTGCCACGCTCTCTGTCTCCTCTCTTCATTCAAGAGTCTCCCCAAATCCACATCATCCAGTCAAGGGAACAACAGCCTGGCCTTCCTAGAATGAACCCAATCAGTGGAGCAGAGTTAACAAAGAGAACGTGAATAGGTCACTGCTAGTTGGAAATTAATTTCCGAGACTGTTCCACATATGACCATAAGAGAATTTGGTGTTCCCGGAAGCTACAAGGGGCTGCACGCTTCACAAGACTCTCTGTCTCAGCCCACAGACTCATATTAGTCTTATCTTTCCAAATGGTAATGGCTCTCATAAGCCTATAGTGGTAGGTGTGGTTTCCTGAATGAGTGCCAGAAGCCATGGCTTTGTGTGATGATGGGCTGCAAAGACCAACTCCTGTCACCATCTTCATCATAGGACTGGGTGATTGTGGGTGAGGAGGCCTGGAACAGTCAGGGGAAATCTCTAAGAAAGGCACATCCTCTTGACGGTAGGTCATCATCATGGCGGCTCTGCCATAAGATCCGGGTCCTGTGGCAGGCTCACTGTGAGCACTATCAAGTCCACAGCAAGGAGCACAATCGTGACTGGGGTCCATGAACCTTACCTGTGTTTGCTGTCAGGCAGCTCAGTTCACAGGCCACTGGAGGGAGAGGAGTAGCTATGGCCAGAGCGCTGCAGTTACTGCAAGTGGTGGCCAAGCTTTGCATTGTCACCTGCACCTTGCAGATGACAAGGACCTCAGGCTCTTCCTCTTCCTCTCAAATGCCAGGAGGAGCCCTGACAGTGCAGCAGCCATCATAGAGGCAAACTCCCAGGAGTTAATGCCATGCTGTGATGTGCCCTGGGGCTCCTCCGAGGAACTGCTGTCCCAAATGCCCTGAACGACTTGCAGGAAGAGTGATGTTCAAAAGAGAATGAAAGCCAGAATTGTCAATGTCACTTTGTGCAGACTCCCAAAATGTCAAGGTGAAAGAACGTAGACTTGAGGCACTCCAAATCCAATTAGCCCCGTCTCTACAGCACGAACAATCAGAGGTGACTCAGCCCCGCAGAGTTGGGTTTCTTCTTTGCAAACTGGGAGCATGATGCCTGCTTTCTGTGAGGATAGATACCAGCAATAATGAACCCACTCAGCACTCACGCGATAACACTCATTTCCTTCCCTGCTTCCCTGATCCAAGAGAGCTCCATCAACCCAATGAAGATTTTATAT
>NW_026067924.1:1481047-1566047 GCF_014885135.2 Alexandromys fortis
AATGGTTATAATTATATATTATATGTAATCATTATAATTTGCAAGCCTGGTAGATTTGCTGTTAAATCCTGGCATGCAATGGAGCCATGTTGACACCAGGAGCAAGATGTGGAGGGGAGGAAAACTCACTTAATATCGGCACATGGTCACTGAATCAGTAAGAGGGTCCCAAATCACAGCACATTGTGCATTCAAACAGGGTAAGAAGAAGGAACGATGAAAACAACATGTACTGACTGTGATGAGCTCCAGCAATCTTAGATTTTAGTGGGTTTTCAGGGAGCACTACACTTCCAGTAATTAACACAGCTTCAATAGACTCACCTAAAGGGAGGAAGCTCGCTGCCACCTCCTCCCTCTTCCCACCCAACATATGGGCCGAGTTTCGGGGCAGCTCCTGCTTCGCAGTGCACCAGAAATAAATTCCAACAGCAAGGAACAACAGACAAGGAAGAGCCCCTCCCCCCTGCCCCCAACATTGGGAGATGGAGTATTTAGAGCACATTTGTTCAGCTTCACTCTCTCCTCTTAGATTAAGATGGCTTGGCAGGATGTCTTAACAATGGTTGCCTACATTTAACATTAAGGAGAGAAGTCACCCCCCACCTTGTGTGAATGTGTGTGTGTGTTCCTGTGTGTCATGTTCCCTTCTGGGCTTCATTTGTGTTTGTCTCTTCTTTTGGGTCTAAATGAGAAACTGAGAGCCCTCTGGTGGCTGAATTAGCTCTTCATTTCCTAGAGACACTGAAGCACATTATCTTGAGATGTGAAATTCCTACATCTTGTTTTGATGGGCGAATTTCCACTTTGTAAACAGGCAATGCAATGTCACACTTTCAATTTCTTTGATGCCCATCCTCTACGATTAGGCAAATGGTCAAGGCGCCTTCTAAAAACACCATGTTAGTAATTTAATTCCCATATGTTTATCTAACAGTATTGATTGGGTGTCTATAGAAAGTCTGATACCATCCTAGGTATAAGAAACAATACGAGAAAATTTAAGTAAACTCTGGCCACGAGAAGTTTGTGTTATGGACGGAAAGAATGTCTTTTAATGATGCGCTTTCCCTATGAAGTGGGGTATTTTACCGTGAGTAATGTTCTTATCAGAGGTATGCCTCCAGGCTCCCGGCCTTCCATCCTTCTCCTCCTCTCCAATCTCATTACACACAATTTACAACCAACTCTCCTTGCTTGAATTCCTGTTGACATACGCTTAATTAATGCTCAGGGCACCATCATTTCAGATCCTTCCAATATAGACTTTAAACTTTCGGCTTTTGACATTAGTTTTGAGTGTCTGCAACAGATTTTCCCAGAAGTTCACATGTTGAAAGTGTGGTCCTTTGTCTAACGAGACTGAAGACATAATGGGGCTGTGACACTGTGGGGCCTGATGGGAAGGAAGTGAAGCCATGGGATAAGATGCTCAAAGATGGATTGGTGTCCTTCTGTGGAGACTGGGTTAGTTCTCTCAGGAGCTAGACGAGCTCTTGTATGAAGTACTCAGGCTCCCTCTCTCTGGTCTTTCTTACAGGCATGCCTTCTCTTGGCACAGGCTTGTTTGCCTGTCCACTCTTTTTCCACCTTGTGATCCAGCAAATAGCCTGGCCAGAAGCTGAGCAGACTCAGACACCATGCTCCTGAACCCCCAAACCATGATCCCAAGTAAAATTCTTTTATTCATGAATCGCCCAGTTCATTTGCTATAATAACAAAACAGACTCAGTTGTGGTAATACTGTACCACTGTACATGCAGCACATACTGTAGAACTCAGGATGTATAATAGTGACTGCACTCAAAAGGCTTTGTCAGGCAGGGTGGTGGCATCGCACGCCTTTAATCCCAGCACTCAGGAGGCAGAGGCAGGTGGATCTCTGGGAGTTCGAGGCCAGCCTGGTCTACAAGAGCTAGTTCCGGACGGGCACCAAAGCTACAGAGAAACCCTGTCTCGAAAAACAAAAACAAAAAAACAAACAAACAAACAAAAAAAGGCTTTGTCCCTCTTTACCTACCTGATCCCAGTCCGTCCAGTTCCCTTCTTCTGGGCAACTATAAGTCCAATTGCTTGATTGTACTTACGGAGATAGAAGTGGGCTCTTTAAAAAGTAATAGCATGTTGTCTGGTTGTTCCTTTATCTTTCAGTGAACATTGCTGAAAATATTCTAACTCAGTGTAAAGCAGGCTACGTTGTCCTTCTTAAAGAAATACATAGAAGTCTATTATATACTATCATAATTTATTTAATCATTCCCTGTTGATGGAAATTCAGATCATCTTTAATGGTTTACTATTACAAGTTGTCGTTGTAGTGAAGACTTTCATACAGACATCATTTTGCAGACATGCCAGAATATACTTAGAATCATTCCTGGAACTGGGATTACTGGATCAGAGGGATGTGTATATTTTTTACTTTTGACAGTCACTGCCAAATTACCTTTCTGAGAGGCTTTATCAACGTCTGTCCTCCCTGACAGAATGTGGGGTCTGTTTTCCAGAATCTTCAGCAGCACAGTGAGTTATAACTTTGTGTTTTATCTTTCCCTATCCTTTGGGTGGAAGTGGAATCTCAATAGATTTTTGACTTAAACGATTCTTATTTTGAGTGAAATTAAACATCACATAAGAACATTTTTAAAGTATTAAGCTATATCTTCGTATTTATTAAAAATCATGTGTGGCAGTGCTGGAACAGTAACTGAAGGCTGCAAATACACAAGACAAACACTCTGCCACTGAGTTACACACACCGCCAGACCTACATGAATTTTCTATCAACGAACTTGCTATATTCTCTCTCACTCTCTCCCACCCTACTGCCCTCCTCCCTTCCATAGCTCATTAGTTTTAACTGGCAACTGTTGTGGAATAGTCTTTCTGCACGCTGTGAAGATGTGTCATTCGGATTGGTTTACTAAAAAGTTGAACAGCCAATAGCAAGGCAGGATTTTTGAGGTAGAGAGGTCATATGGATGAAGAAAGGGAATCTCCAGCCAGACGCAGAGGAAGCAGAACATGCAGGAGGAGAGGTAACAGCCACAAGCCACGTGACAGGATGTAGGTTACTAGAAATGGGTTAATTTAAGTTATAAGAATTAGTTAGAAAAAAACCTAAGTTATAGACTGAGTTTTCATAATTGATAATAAGTCTCTGTGTTATGATTTGGTATCTGGCTGGCAAGACAGAGGTTGCTACAGTCAACTTGACACAACCAGAATCCACTGGGAACAGAGTCTTCATGGGAAAATATCTTGATCAGGTTCACCTGTGCACATGGGGGTTTTCTTACTGTTAATTGAGATGGGAAGACCCACTCTGAATGTGAGCTGCACCATTTCATAGGCTGGGCTCTAGACTGTTTAAGAATAGAAAGGACTAGCTGAGAACTACACGGGGAAGATAATATTCATGTATTTATTCTCTCTCTGCTCTTGGCTGTGAGCATGATACTTTAAATTCCAACCTGGACATCCACACAGTGATGAATTAGGGTCTAGAACTGTAAGCAGGGACTGGAGAGATGGCTCAGAGGTTAAGTGCATTAGCTGCTCTTCTGGAGGATCTGGGTTCAATTCCCAGCACCCACATGGCAGCTCACAACTGTCTGTAACTCCAGTTCCCGGGAACCGACACCTTCACACAGACATGCGTGCAATCAAAACACCAATACATGTAAAATAAAAAATTAACTAGAACTGTAAGCAGAATCAATTCTTTTCTCACCTAAGTTACTTTTGATCAAAATGTTTAATTGCAACAACAGAAATGATTCTATCTATCTATCTATCTATCTATCTATCTATCTATCTATCTAATCTCTTGCTATCTATCTATCTATCTATCTATCTATCTATCTATCTCTGTGTGTGTGTGTGTGTCCCAGAAACTTCTAGCAAGCAGTCTCCAAGATGGACCCAGATGAGGGGTACATGTGCTTAGAAGTGTGTGTGTGTGTGTGTGTAAACAACTAGAACTGATTGTGAATTTACCAGTGTTAGAAAATGCATAGCCATTACTTAAAATCAAATGTATTGTTATATGTTAATATAAATATCTGGAAGATAAAATTATTAAAAACAATTTATAATAGTATAAAAACACAAAATCCTTAGCATTTGCTGTGGTAGAATTTATATGTAATAAATGCCTAGATCTTAAGTTCAGTTTGAGGATCCTTGGCAGCATATGCCCTGTGTTCTATCCGCATGCCCTTTTCCTAGTAAAGACATAAAGCCTTTATCATCTGCCCTCTTCAGAAGGCCTCCTCCTGCTCCTCCTAAGGTTCACCGCTAGCCCCAGACAGCCTGTGCTCTTATTTCCTTCCCTGCAGATAAGGACAAATACATGTTACATCACTTTGGTGCACATGGGCTATCTGGCTTCTTTGTCTTGGCACGGGCCTGATGTTCCTGGGGCTCACCCGTGCAATTTACATCATTTTTATTACTTTTCATATGTACGAGTACATCACAAACTCATTATGTTCTTGCTAGACCTGCGGGTCAATTTCAGTTCAAGCTGTTATAAATAATGTTGCTGTAAACTTTTCTGTGCAAGCCCTTTGGCAGAAGGATTTTTTTTTTCTAGATGTGCCTGGAGGTGAAACAATGGGTCAAATTGCACTCACCGCACTACTGAAACATCCACGTAAGTGGTAACCCATTGGAATATCAGTATCTGAAAACAGGGACCAGGTGTGGGTCATCAGCCTATCCCTGATGTCTTGCACAGTAAAATGAACACAGAAAGTAATAGTATATGTGAGGTAGGTAGGTAGTGTAGTTAGGATAAATATTTTTAAGGACAAAAGCAAATTACTTATTAAGTTCAGTTTGTTCTTGGTTACATATGGTAAAGCTTCAAGAAAACATGCTAGTTTTTAAAATTATGTAAAATTAAGGCCAGGCATTTGTGGCACACACTATAATGAGTGTGAAGTCAGCCTGTAGTGCATACGAAGTTGTCTCATATAATACAGTATAATATAAAATAAAAGTAATGTAAAAACAGGGAAATGCTTAAGAAAATGTAAACTCTTACAATACTAAGGTTGGCTAGTATTCATAGACTCCTAATAATACAGAGCTACTTTAATTATCACTGCATTCATTCCTTGTATCCTAAGTAATCAATATACGACAATAAGTCTTATAGCAGATAAGTACAACGTACCTTTTTAGAGTTTTGATTCACCCAGAAAGACAGCTCCGTAACTAATAGTGCTTACTACTCTTGCGGAGGCCCAGTGTTTGGTTTCTGTCACTCCCCCCCCCCCAGCATAACTACAACTCCAGGTTCAGGAAATCCAGCGCCCTCCAACGGCCTGCATGGGATCCTGAACACGTGGTGCACACAAACTCATACATGCAAATAAAAATAACAAATAAGTAAAAGTCATTGTGCCTATAGTGGATATGGGGAAGGAACTTTGAGTTTTTATTTTAAAAAGTATTACTTTTGAATACAATTTTCGATCCAAGTTTCCCCACGCCAAGCATGAAAGCAGTAATAGAGGTGCTCACAACTTTTATGTATGGTGTTTTTGGTTTTAATTCATTCTGCTAACAGAAAAGCCTGTTTCAAGGTGAGTTCTCGAGAGTGTCATCACCATTAACACCACCAGTTAGTATCACCATTCAGCCACTTACTGTGTGGCCTGGAGCAGGTTGCTATGAACTTGGGAAATGAGGGTGCTATTCTACCTCATTCTGAAGATGAAAAGCTACTGCATCTAAAGTTCCCTCACCGGAGTGAGCAGTAAACCAAAGCTCAATAGAGTGACTACTGTCGCTCCTGGCTGTTGGAACCATGGTTCTTCCTTATATTTTCATTCTTGCCTGTCTGAACTTTTTTTCCTATTGCTATGATAAAGTGCTCTGACAGAAGCACTTCTCAGACTTCAGGGTTTTTCTCTCAACCACATTTGAGTAAAGCCACTGGAGTGTCCATCAGAGAGCCCCCTGACAACAATCATTTTAGGTTCTAGCAATAAGTCAAACGCCGGCTAGTATGCTTTTCCCACTTTGAACCTTAAAACTCCAATTTAGAAATGATAACCTCAACTTTCCAGTACCAGGAATTAATAAACCACTTTTATAAATTGATCAATTTTTAAAACATAAACCTTACATATAGTCAGATCATTTCTACATTAACCAGAGAGTAGAATTTAGACTCTGATTAGCTGATTTTCATTATCATTTATGCCCCTAAATTCTGGAATTATATAATCCTTCACTGGAAGCATAATTCTTACGAGAAATTACAAAAGTTACAAGGTCTCATTGATTCAAATCAAAGCTAATAGATCTGTTGTCAAACTTTTATGTCAACATAAAAATCTAGGAACGTAACAGTGAGGACTGGGCAGGGTCACTTGCCTACAGCTCTGCACCCCTTTCCCCATTTTCCCCTGATGCCCCTGAGATGGCTCTGGTAACACAATGGGTTCTTTTCTTCTTCTTCTTCTTCTTCTTCTTCTTCTTCTTCTTCTTCTTCTTCTTCTTCTTCTTCTTCTTCTTCTTCTTCTTCTTCTTCTTCTTCTTCTTCTTCTTCTTCTTCTTTTTGACAGAATTTCTCTGTAGCTTTAGAAAATGTCCTGGAACTCGCTCTGTAGGCTAGGCTGGCCTCGAACTCAAATCTGCTAGACTATGCCTCCTGAGTGCTGGGATTAAAGGCGTGCGCCACCGCTGTCTGACTCACAAGGGAATTCATAAAAAAAGTAGCGCTCGACGATCTATTTTCCCAAGACTCTGCCTCCTGTGCTGTTCATTCCCAGCCTGCCACCTCTTCACCTGTCAGAATGCTCATCCCTGAGACTCCAGTTCATCACAAAGAATGATCAGAAAGCCATCTTCCCTGGAGAGAGACATCGTGGTAGCAGATGTGAGAATTGGAAGTGTCACAGGGGTTTCTCCGCTTGACCTACGAGTTCAACTGAATCTAAGCAAGCCCTTTAAAGTTCCAGGAAGTGGTCCTCCACGGGGTTCTAACTGTTCTGACTCATCTGGTCGCTAAGGAGATTTCACTTTCACCCAGATCTGCACGCTGTTTCTATTTGTTTACCTACCCGCATTTATCTAGAAGCGCCAGTACCAAGAGTGACACCGAGGAGCTCCGGAGTGAACAGTGAGGAAGGGGTCTTTGCAAGGCTCTGAGGCAGTGAAAGCAAAGAGCCTGTCGGATGATGCTCTGCATTTCTGATACCTGTCCCAACTGTGGCAGAAGAAGGTGGCAAAGCAAGGAGAGAGATTCCACTCACCGAGCAACAAAATTAATCTCCCTGTATATACCAATGCCTGAGGAGGGGGACTCTGAGTCCTCCTTGTCCCCCAAATCCCTGGAAGATTGTGAAGATGGATTAAATGCCAGGAAGATGTTTTCATACTTTTCACTTATGTCTGCCTCTGATGCCCCTCCCGGTCTCTGTAACATAGTTTTCCGATAATAAGTACAGGCTGTGGTAACGTAAAATTGCCTAGGACCGTGGCTGGCTTCAGACAAATTTGCTCCTGGTACAGTAGAAAAACTCAGCTTCTCTTTAAATGAGCTTGCTCTTCCATCTAGAGAATCCCCAGGCAGCCATGCCACGAGCCTCGAAGGTACATCCCGACATATGTTAAATATATGAAGTTCATGGCATAAACGACTGGCCTCGTGGGGGCTGCTTTAAAATGAAAGCAATAATGTTTCCTTCGCTGGGGAAAAAGACATGTTCTTCCCTCCTCTTCCTAATGACTGTCCTGACTCTGATCGTAGCTTAGAAATTTACTAAGTGAAAATGTGGCAAACATGAAACTCCTGTGGGCTTTCTTAGCGGGCCTGAACTTAAGCTGTGCTCTCAGCTTCAGACTCCTGCTTCTAAATTGCCTTTGTGAGTAGCTGTGGGGTGGGCGGGATGACCATGTAAGCCCCGGCACAGCTCAGACTGTTCCTTCCAAGTCTGCCTTTTCTAACAGACAGTGATGAGGAAGAGAGAAGGTAGGTACACAGGGACTGCTTTATCGTTTACCGGCCACCCAGACCCGAATAATCACACGAAGACTGTATTAATTACAACACTGTTCTGCTGATGACTCAGGAATATTCCTAGCTATCTCTTATATCTTAAATTAGCCAATTTCTATTCATCTATGTATCACCCTGAAGCTGTGGCTTACCAGCAAGGTTCTAGCATCTTTCTCCTTTGGCAGCTACATGACGTCTGCCTGACTCCACCTTCTAACTCCCTGTATTCAGTTTAGTTTTCCCTCCTACCTATATTCTGCCCTGCCATAGGCCAAAGAGTCTTCTTTATTAACCATAGGGATAAAACATATTCATAGCATACAGAAGGGAATTCCACATCCAGGGAAGACACAGCCTCTAAAGAGAGAGCCATGTCTTCTGCTTTGCTTGTCATTGTCTGTGCTGTGATACACTTCTCCACCTTGGCAGCGCCAGTGGGTAAAGTCATAGAAGTGAACTCCAGTTTGTAAATTTACAACAGGAACGCCCCTCAGAACTATCAGCTGTCTGATGTTCTTCTCTTGGGGGTGCAGAACCCAGATCAGTGGGGCCCTTCCTACAAGTTCAAAGGTAACAGGGCTAGATGAGGAAGCTCCATCTCAGAGGTCTGTATTTTGGATAGCCAGGTAACTTTCCCCAAACTGAAAAGCTTAAAAAAAAAAATTCCTATGTTATTCCTTGTGTTCAAAATATTTGGTGATGTAACCGCTACCTGCAGTTGCTACTTCTGGGATTCCATATTCTTAAGCTAATAATTGCTTACCTTGATGGCCTATATTAAAAGAATCTCACCCTCCTCTGTGTGTGTGTATGTACATGTAAGCGGAAGCATGCAGAAGCTAGAGGTTAACCCAGGGTGTCTTTCCTCAGGAGGCATCTACTTTGCCTATTCCTGCAGGACCTCTCACTGGCCCCTGGGTCTCACTGATTCGGCTAGGCTCGCTGGCCATCAATCCCCAGGGATCTGCCTTTTTCAGCCTTCCTAGGGCTATGGCTACAACTGTGGACGACGTGTCTTGGCTTTTCACATACATTCTTGGCCTCACAGCAGATCCTCATGCTTGCCTCGAAGTCATTTTACCAATTGAGGCCAGACCCTGTTTTCAGTCTTAATTAGGCCCTGACCTACATAGATACTTATACCAGAATGCATCCAAGGAAACACATCACTCAATTCCTTTAGCAGGGGAATCTGGGAAATTGTTTTGTTGCCTCCTAGCTTTGCCGAGTAGAGCAGAGCACCTGTCACTGATCACCAGGGTTCTAATGACCCATGGCATAGAGCAGCACACAGTTAACAGCATTAGCACCTTCAGCTGGGTATAATTCTTACTAAAACAAGGGCTTTGGAGGACCACGGGCCTACTGCCCCTGCCAATAGCATCATAATAGATGACAACAACAAGGACTGGCTTCTCTTGAATGCAGGGAACAATTACTGGAGACAAGTTCAAGATTCTCAGTTCAAACCATTGAAAGTCAGAAAACTTCAAGTTTGTCCTAAGAGATGGGTTTTTTTTGTTTGTTTTGTTTTTTTTTTTTTTGTTTCTTTTTTTTTAATTTTCTTCCTGAAAATAAGTCACCAAGGTTAAGGGTGCCGATTGCAGAATTAGAACTGAGGTCAAATCCACAAGTTCTCAGCTTTCATAAGTGATGGCTTCTAGCATCAGATGGAAAATATAAAGTACCTTAGGATTAGGATGAAGATATCTAGATAGGTTCAGAGTGGGCCCAGGATCCTCCCTTGCCAGCCAAAGTTTCTTGTATTTCTAAAGATCTTGGCCTCCCTTAAATAAACTTTAGCAATGAGGCAGAGCCTTTGCTATGAAATATCTCATCTCCTCAAGACCTTTCTCATTGGTTCCTTTTGCTGCAACACCCATACTTTGTACCTGATCTGTATTAGTTTCTTTTCTATTGCTGTGATAAAACATTGCAACCACAGTGAGTTATAGAAGAAAGAGTTTATTTAGGCTTATGGTTCAAGAGGATTAGTGTCGATGAAGGGCCCAGCAGAGGCAGCAGGCAGTAAGCATGGTGGCAGGAGCAGGAAGCTTAAGGATGACAAGCTCTTGAACCACAAGCACAGAACAGAGAGAACAAACTTGAGAGATACGGGTCTTTAAACTCTCTGGTCTACCTCCAGCAACATACTTCTTCTAACAGGCTACGTCTTCCAAACCTCCCAACAACTTCAGTTGGGGACCAAATGTTCAAATTTCTGAAATTTTGCAGGACATCACTTTCAAACCAAACTACCCCAAGATCTGAGCACATCCTACTGTAGGCAAGTACAAAGTGACCGAGAAACTAAGATAATTGTAATATAGTATAAATTAAATGTACAATGGCAGAATCTGAAAAATAAATGTGAGGGTTTCTCCTTGAGATATCAGATGAACAAAAAATGAATAGAATATAGAACAGACTGGATTTTATTGAATGTAACAAAATGCATGAAGTTAATACAGTCTGTATTTGAAGCTATATCTCCTGCAACTAGGTTTGGTTTTAATAGTTTTCTGGCAGCTCATAACCATGGCTCATGTTTACTGAAACAGAGATAACTCTGACTATGGTAAAGCGTGAGGAATCTGTCTAATTCTTCTTAGGTACACAAGGTTGTTGGAGCCTAGTCAAAATGCGCTACCTGAATTTATTGTCCTATAATCCGCACCCACCCAGTGTAGCTGGCAGACACTTGTCTTATGAAAGCATCAAGATGTTCATTGGTGATGACGATATCAGCATTGCTGAGCAGTTCCATGACGGCTGTCCTGTGGACTAGTGCTGCCATTGAGGACTCAGTGAGACTATGTGGGCCTAGCATAGCACAGGCAATTTGGGGTGTTGATTACTAACGAAACGAAATACATTAATAGAAGAGCACACCGGAGGGGAGGCAGTCATTAGAACATTTAAATTTACAGTCCAAGTATCCCTATTATGGGCTACCCACGGACATGCTGCTAGGCCTCTGCTGGGGTTTGCCAAACTTTCCCTAGAAAGATAGATATAGGAATATCTTGCCCTTTGTACACCAAGAGGCCAAAAGGAGATTTTCCAGAGGTAATTACATAAGAGAGATAACAAAACTTCAATAAGCGTTCACAGATGAAATGAAAAAGTATAGCGCTATGAACTGAGTATAATTTCCTTGTAATAAATATAGTCTGGTGAGTGCTGTGGAATAATCCTTCTGCACACTGTGAAGATGTATTACCCTCACTGTTAATAAAAAGCCTATTAGTCAATGGCTATGAAGTTTGGGGGGCTGAGAGAAGACTGGAGAGAAGAAGGGTGAAGCTAAGGGAGACTTGAGGTGCAGAGCAAGCAGAATGAGAAGTACATACATGAGGTAAGCAAGCCTCGGGCAGCACATAGCTTAATAAACATGGGTTAATTCAAATTAAAAGAGCTTGCTATAAGCAAGTCTAAGCTATCGGACAAATACTTATAATTAATATTAAGTTTCTGTGTGGTTATTTGGGAGCAGTTACTGGGAAAGAACTGACTGCCAGGACACAGAAAAAGTTCACCAACAGATGGCATTCCAATGTGAGACACCTACATCCACATAACTCCTGAGAAAGCTTGACAAAGGTTCTAAACACATACAAGCAGAGATAGAGGCAGCCTCCTAGTCTTGTGTTTCTCATGCTGGTGAAGTACAGAATGTGTCTCCCAGAAGCTGCCTGTGGGATGGAGTTAGCTGCCAACCACCATGTGCTAGTGGCGTTCACTAAGTTGAGCAGTGCCGACGGCTAACATAACAATTTAAGATTTGTGTGATCAAAATACAATACAAATGCTCAGTGAAGACAGATCCAGATAGAAAAAAAAAACTATAAACAGGTTAGAGCATGTTTAAAAATATACATATGCAGGGTAGAGAAAGGAGAGTTTATATGATCACAGAATAAAAAAAGTTTAAAAATAATAAAGTCCATAAAAATGAATAAAATAATAAAAAATAAATCATGTAAAGATGGAAAATACACAGAGAGTCTGGATTCTGTATGTTATTATGCTGTTTTAAATGTTTTTTTTTCTGACTGCTTGATAGCATGTGTTGGCACAGACACATGTTATGTATGCACTGTTCATAACTGTGTGTCATCTGCTTTAATACAGCAGGTTTATCCACACCAGCATCACCACAGATACGTCAGGAATGTACTGTGCTGTGATGTCTCCATGGCTACAGCATCACTAGCTTCCACAGCTTCAGTATAATCCTATGAGACGCTATAGCCATCTTCAGACTTTGACTATGCTAGCTGATGATCATCACAGCTGGCTTTACTGGCTTTTGACCTGGAAGGAGAAAGCAGGGAGGGACCCTCATCTGGGTATCCAGCCACTCCTTCCAACCAGTTACATATAATTCTGCTCTAATTGTGCATGACTTCATGGTCTCTGGGATGGGCTAGACTAAGAAGATTTACGTGGAGAAGGATTGGAGGAAGCGAGAGTCATCTGCACAGCCATTGGGGAGCCGTCATCCATGCTGGCTGTAGACCTTCCACTATGGCTGCTCTACAGTCACCTAAGCTTCTGACCTGAATCACTCACCCATGCCTAATGGAACTGGCAGGTTTTCCAAGATGAACTTTGGTGGAATTGCACCTTGCTTTATTGTAGGGACTGAAAGAGGAGAAGTAGACATTGTTTGCATCTCCCAAGGGAGAGATTCTCAGCAACAAAAATATTTACAGATGTCTGAACTTTTGACGGAAAAATTCATTAAATTGCCAGTAGGGGAGCCTACAATATGGAGTTTGCTGCCTTTCCTGGTTTGATAGCAAACGACAAACTAATATTTTCTGCAGCGTACCTATTGAAGGGTGATTCGCCAAAGAAACTTTAAATGTTTTGGGCTTTCATATGCATTATAAACTTGCCTAAGACGTTTGTCTCCGTGCGTATTTTAACTAGTCTCTGCTGCAGCACACCACAGCGGATTCTATTTGGTAGGATTGAATTAGTGGTTTCTCACCTTCTCTGAGCATAGGCTGGCCTGCAATTCTTCCATACTGAACTGCAGATGGTCAAGAGACTGTTATCTTTAGTCATTTCAAACCAGTCAGGAATTGGCTCACTGAGGAAACAATTGAACAGGTATCATAAACATTTGTCAACTCGTCCAGAGCCAAAGAAAACCACTCAAAATCACTTGCCTTGTTTTTAAATTGACTTTTTTAAATTATTATTTTTATTGATTTTTATTGAGCTCTACATTTTTCTCTGCTCTCCTTCCTGCTTCTCCCCTCCCTCTTCAACCCTCCCCAAGGTCCCAGTGCTCCCAATTTACTCAGGAGATCTGTCTTTTTCTACTTCCCATGTAGATTAGTTCTATGTAAGTCTCTCTTAGTGTCCTCATTGTTGTCTAAATTCTCTGAGATTGTGGTTTGTAGGCTGGTTTTCTTTGCTTTATGTTTAAAAACCACCTATAAGTGAGTACATGTGATAATTGTCTTTCTGTGTCTGGGTTACCTCACTCAAAATAATGTTTCCTAGCTCCATCCATTTGCCTGCAAAATTCAAGATGTCATTATTTTTTTTCTGCTGTGTAGATTGACTATTGATGTTCTCAGTGTTCTGAACTCTTAAACAAACAAAAAAAAACCCAACTCTTCCTGCTAAAATGCTAATAATCTTAAGTTTATTTCTCAAGAAACCTTCCTTTAACTGCTAAGATCAAGCATGATTTAATTAATTCATCATCAGTATATGAATTTTCTTGCTTGCTTGACTGGCAAATGAGCCACTTGGAAGCTACAGTGTCCTTACATAATTAATGGAGTCTTGCATTATTTCATTTGCTTAAAAAAGGACAATAAATCCTGTAATAAATAAAACTGGTGGTTAATTTTCAGAATTAATGTCCCTGGAGTCATCTTATATCCAGCTACAGAGGAGGAGAAGACACTGAAACCTCTATCCAACCCAAACTAGAAGGACAGAGCAGAAAATCGCTAATGGCCAAGTTGGCCTAATAACCTGAAGACATGACAAGGTCATACCTGAAGATCTGAGTTTCTCATACATACTTTGTCATGCCTTAAAGATACTTTTACACACAGATTCCATTTTTATCGTGTTTTCTGCTCATGAGATAAGAGCAGTAAGTTCAATAAAATATAGCATAGTAATATGCATGATATTCAATCCCTGTTGCATTATAGATATATAATGGATGTAGTCCCAAAATTTGTAGCATGTTTGGCATTTACACTTACCACTCAATCTGCTCTGCTATGGAGTCATGAAATCACATAGGCCAAACATACCAAGTTCTTCAATAAAACTTTATGAATATTGTTCATAAAAATTTCATTTGCTACCCAATTTTCCTTCTGGTTTTCCCCAACCACTTAACAGATACAAGCTAGAGTTAGTTCACAGTCCTACAAAGACAAGTGGTAAATCAGACATGGCTGTGGACCCTGAGTGCTCAATTTCTAATCAATGTAACGAATTCCAGATCTGAGAGCTAGACCCAAATCCTTATCGAATGAGTGATTCAGCTAATTCATAGACCCAAGCCTTTCGGGTGAAGGGAAGATTAGAACCCTTGAGGAAGGGACTCCAGAGAACACACGGTAAGCCTAACCAGTGGGATCCTCAGCTGTTCATCACAGTGACTTCTCCTTGGAACTGATAATATTGGATCTTTCAGGAATTAGCTGAAAGCAACATGCAGAAAAACAAGCTAGTTGGTGAGAACGGTACGGAGTTCTGTGTTTTTATAAGCAGCCATTTAAAAACCCAGTGCAGGCCAATGTTTTCACTAGTTTGCCTCTGTCTGCAAGCAGCCTGCTGGTAGGCTCCGCCGCCTTCCCATGTCATCAGTCTTGGGCCTCTGTTCTCTCTTCTCTGTCCTTCCGGCACCCATGAGATCACAGCACTGGCCATTTCTAGGACGACTGCTAAAATAGCAACTGAGATGAGCGAGAACACTAGCAGCCAAGAAAGAGACGTTTTCATTCCATGTGCTTAAAAATAACTAGTATGGAATGACATCATGGGAAAAATCCAGATAAGACTGCGCTTGCCCAGTGTGAGGTCACCGAGGCTTTTCTCCTGGATGTGCCTCTCCGTTCTGGGCTACAACCTTAGAAAGCAAGACAATCACCTGCATCTCCTAGACTTTCTTCCCTCCATAGTATAGCGAGGTATGAGGAGCTTTCATTTAGAGGCCAGCATCACCTACTCTTGACCCATGGCATTATTTTTTTAATTGTCAAGGGAAAAACAGTAAGGTGGCAGCAGCTTAAGCGACATCTTGTCATTTTCAACCCAACCAAAACCTTAAAGCTTCATTTATTTCTCGAAGAACATTATGCAAACTTTTATTGGAGAGAAAAATAACAAGGAGAAGAAGAAATGAGTTACCGTTGTAGCTCCCACCCCTATACCAAGTGTACCCCACCCCAACCACACCACCCCATCTAATAATGAACATCTATAACTCTAAGTGTCAGAATGAAAGCTCAAAGCATCTGAGGGGTAAACCAGGGACCCACATTCTAAGCAGCAAGAGACTAGTTAGAACCCCTGAATCTAAACTAGCTGATGCTGGAATTAGTTTGAGTGTAGTGTTTGTAGCAAGTCTTTCTCTGTCTCACCAGTCAGTTCCTAAATAACCACATGGAGACTTATTATTAATTATGAAAGCTTGACCAATAGCTTAGGATTGTTTTTAACTAGCTCTAATAACTTAAATTAACCCATTTCTGCTCATTTATGTGCTGGCAGGTGGCTCATCGCTTGTTACCTCACCTCCTCCATGTCACCTCATGACTCTGCCCTTCTTCCCAGCATTCTCTCTGCCCTGGAAATCCTCCCTAGCAATTGGCCATTTAACATTTTATTAAACCAATCACAGTGATACATCACATGGTGTAAAGGAATATTCCACAACAGTTGAGACCTTGCCCTTGCTACCTACTGCCTTAAGAGTCTTGTCAAATTTCTTTAAGCCTCTGAATACCTCGGTTTTCTCATCTGCAAAGTGGGGATGTGCTGAACACTGGCTTAATGGAGCTATTGTGGGAATTATGGGAGGGAGAATGTGTGAGATCCCTAAAGGGAGTCCGTACGGCGCAACTATCTTAACTACACCGTTGTCGATAGTAGAAAATAATGCAGTATTCGGTGACGACGATAGGTCTGCTCCTGCAGTCGTAAAGCAGTGGTGTTCTAGTAGAGAAGCTTCACAACATTGAAAAGAGTAACGCTGAATATATAAGTGACCTCAAAGTTTACTCTTACAAACATCAGAAATGGAAGAGAGTTGGAAAAGGGCAATTCACAGCGCAGAAACTCGGTCTACGTATGTAAGCACACATTTACAGGACGAACACACACTACATTCCAACCTTGCAAAAAGAAATGGAAACCATAAAGTAACATTTAGGGAGCAATGTTCTCAGTGGCAAGTGGGGAACATTTCAGGATGTGACGCTGTCGAGTATCCACGCGAATCAGGTGATGGAAATGTCTACAGACGGTGGGGATGTCATTGGTATTGTGGACTGTGATCAGTACTCTCTGGTGAGACTGCGCATGGGCACATCCAAGCATCACGAGGTCTCCACAGCAGGGTCACGCAATGGGCTCACAAGCCAAGCACATTCTACCAGACTGGCCTAACAGTCTTCCTATTTCACAGAAGTCCTTTCCATACCCATCAAATCTTTCTAGGCAGACTGTTTCTGAGTTTGAATCAGCTAATGAAAAGCATTTGGCTAATGGAAAAAGAAGCACCTCCCTCAATGATTATTTAGGACGCAGGAAACCTCTGGGCCTCTAGTTCTTCTGAAGATGCACAGCGGGATATTGAGCTGCACTGCAAAGAGGGACAGAACAAACAACACTCTAATAGTCAGGTGACGAGCGGCAGAGTTCCTAAGAGCGAATAATGGGTGCTGCATTTGGAATATGTTATGGGTTTTAAAGATACCTCTGGGTCACCTTCCATGGGTCTCCTCTGGGGTCCCCTCATTGTTGTACTAGTGACCTGAAACAGCGACCCTGGCATTTCTTTCTGCACGTCATTAAAATGGTGTCTACAACTATCCAGTTTCCTAAAGTTTGACAAAAATCCACAGAAGAGATTCTTTCACCGTTTCTCTCTAACTTGTTTTGTGACCTTCAGTCAAGCACTGAAAATGTTCATTATAAAAGTACATCATGAATAATCTAATTGAAATTAGCTTTCATCTAATTTTATTTGTAACATGCTCAATGCTTTCCATTCCTAGGAACAACAACAACAAAAAAGTACAAATGCAGGCAGGCATACATAGTGATCAATTTTAGCATCCCACGGCTTTCTCTTGAACACCAGAGGACAGTTTTTTGCTCAGCATGAGAAATTAGTACATTATTGATGATACTTACTCTTGTTTCTAATTCATTGTTCCCCCAAGGCAGAACATAATCAATACACACACACATTCACCAAAGAAATACATGGTTTTCATCATAGACCTCACATCAGATATAGATTACAATTTCAGCTAGTCTACACCTCTCTTTTTATAAATTAGATAATACAAGTAGTCACATTACCCACTTTCTTTTATAATTTACTAAAAAGTGAATATATTAATTCTGTTGGGCTAACATCACTTAAATCTCTTTGCAATATACATTCTGATATGTATTTCTCAGTAGTTTTAGTAATGTTTGATATTTCTTCAATACTAAATGCAAATTAAATTCAAGAGATACTTGATGACATTTCTTAATCTTGTATTAGCATATTTATTTGAATTAAAAATGAAGTTGGGCTATTTTTGTTCAAAAAAGGTCCCATCGTTGATATATTTGACAACTGCAAGGGCTTTCTCCATATACGAAGGGCAATTTTTCAAATAAGAGAAGAAAAACTGCAGCTCTGAAGTTTCAGTGAAAATGGTGGTGGTGATGGTGGTGGAGGTGTGTGAATGTGTGTGATGTGTGCATGCACCATGGTGTATTTACAGGCACACACTTGCCATGGTCAGAGGATAACCTCAGATGTTGGTCCTCACTGCTCAGCTTGTTTGACACAGGCTCTCTTTGTTTGCAGTTTGTGTGTGTTGGGTTGGCCGCTCTGTAAACTTCAGGGCATCCTCCAGTCTCTGCAGGAATGCAGGGATTAGAGACAGATATAGCTACCCCACCAGGCTTTACATGCATGCTGGGGATTTGAACTTAGGTCTCCCTGCTCACACTGTAAGTCCATTACCCAGCAAGCTTTTTCTTCAGCCCTGTGTCTTCTAATCTGTAAGAAGGACTTGCACTCTGTCTCTGGCCTTCTCCTGGTTCAGAGGAGCCTGATGTACCAGAAATGCATGATGGGAGCTGAGAGCCCAAGGATACAATTCTCCATTGCCTTGTCCTTTCTGGGACAGTTTAATGTTGTGGTTGTTTTATATTGAGATGGGATCTCATCCCACAGGATTGACCGGTCTAGAACTCATTATATAGCCAGGCTAGTCTCAATTTGAAGCAATCTTCTTTGCCTCAGTCTCTCAATTGTGGGGACTACAGGCACAGGCCATCCAGCTCCGGGGACAGTTCCCAGGTGCCAGTCACAGGGCGCGTGGGAGGCAGGAGCTCACTGGATCACCCCCTTCGGGTTGGATTCACTTGTCTTTCAACCTCCCTGCCCCACTGCTGTCTCTGTATTCTCAGGGCCAGTTTGCGAAGGGAAGTGTTCACACTGAGACGTCATCATTTCGTTTAACAAGCTCCAGACAATCATCGTTTGGCAAGAGAGCATTGTTTTCCTGACCAGCCGTGCAACGCTGACAGCGATTACTGAATCCAGAAGGCAGTTTTCATGGTCAGAGGAAATACTCTCTCAGATCAATTTATGGAACTCAACATTGAACCTTTGCATCTGCTTTAAGGGGAGCCCCAACTAAGCCACTGGCTCACTCTACAGGAGTCACCCTGAAGTGAGAACAACAGGTGCCATGAAAAATCAACCATGTGGGATGCCTCTTAGAGAACATTACCATTGTTAGTAAATTGTTCAGGTTAACAAAAGATGGTCAGTTCAGACTCTATATCCTTCATCACTAAGAGTCCTCACTGGCGTCACCCTCATAGATTCCAGGAAGTTTCTACTCTGCTAGGTTTCCACACCATTCCTAATATGGCCTCCGATTCCAGCTGTCTCTCCCCACACTCTCTTCCTCCATATTCACCCCACCCGCCTGATCCCTCTGGTTCCCTCCCCTTCCACTCCAGTCTACCTGCCGAAGCTAGTCTATTTTCTCTTCCCGGGGAGATCCAGGCATCCTGTGGGGGCCCGAAAATATGAGCCTATTTCCATGTTGACCAAAGGTCAGAGAGTTGGAACCTACCTCTAGTTCCTTCAAGGCTATTGTGTTCCTACCTCAAATAAAGGACCCACCTAGATTTAGGTCAGAGAGTTCGGCTCTCTCGAGATTATTGTCAACAGGTGTGGCTAATAGCCAGCCCTTGTGCGTCAGGAATAGGGAAGCAGACGCGTTCCTACTTCAAACAAAAGTCTAAGGATCTAACTAAGGCTTTAGTTCCCTTAAGGAGATAACTTTGGATTCCACCCAGGGAGTAGTTTGACTACAGAATGTTTTGGTCTAGGGTGTGAGCGTGACTTGTTTTGTTCTAGCAACAGAATGTTTTACTGTGGATGTAGTCTGCAACGACTTTCAATTGGTCTGTTCATTTCCTTGTATCATGTTAATGTAGTTTTTTTTTTGTCTTACTCCTACCTTTTGGGGTCAGGGGTATTTTAAGCAATTGGAAATTAAATGCAGAAGATTTTCAGTTGGTCCTTCAACGTCCCCTGAGCAGCTCTCTTGTTAGTTCCCCTTTGCTTACAGGCCAGAGTCCAGCCCCAGCGGGGCTCGGGTCCCAAAGAGGAGGTGGAGACTGACGTGACCTGAAGTGAATCGGGGTGGTTGCCTGTTGCTGAGAAAGACTACACCTTTCCTACTCTATAATGGCTTAAAGGATTAAAGGGGAGGGGTTCTTGTGAGCTGAGGGGGGGCCTTGTAAGCAGGGATTGAGGAAGCTAGTTTTGACCTTGACAAGCTAATCAGCACCAGGGTCACAGGCTAATAGCAAAGCCTCAAGTTCCTCTTGCCAGACCCAAGGAGAAAGACTCCCTTTGTAGTAAGTGGGGACTTCCTTCAAGCCCCTGAGAAAATGGGGGCTGTTGTTTAACTGCCTGACCTTGGGAAAAGGACTTTTTTGGGGACCAGACACTCCATTATAGAATATTGCAGCTTTTTCGTCTGGCTTAGTTTATCCAGATAGCTATAGCTTGGAGTGAGCAAAGGGGAAGCTGTACAAATATTACTGTGAACCTGAGGAGACCTTAGTGTTAGGAATATTTCCTACCTGAGCCTCCCTGCCAGTGCAAAATAATCCCAATCAAACCAAATCAGACCAAATTAAAAGATATCCAGGTTTAATTAGAGACCTGTTTCCCCAGGTGGCCCTAAGGGAAACTAGAAAGCTGCCACAGCGACCACAGAAGAGGAAGAGGGAAATGTTTATTTTCTGGAGAGCAGTTTAAATAGTCTTCGGGAGTGGTCTTCACCTTTCCTGGGGAGGGGTCAAGGTTCTAAGGGCACAGGGGAGGGGCCTCCAAAGATGGAGGCCGGAGGCTGGGATTACACTTAGGCTTCCATAAATCTTAATTATCAATTATTCCTTATTTATCAAATAAATCTAATTTATCAAATGTACCTTATTTCTCAAGCATATGTTACTTATCCAAATTTTCTAGTAACTTGGTGTTAACTTTTGTGGGAGCAGGCAGAGTTCTCAAGTTATATGGTTCCACAGTGGCAGGGATTTTTTTTCCCCCAAAGAATTGTTTTGTTTAAAAAGACTACCGTTGTATACATCTTCATCCTCCTCTGAAGCCCACACAAAGTTTCCCAAAGAAAAGGGCATAAAGGGATTCCCATGAAAATGAAAGTAAAGGGTGCTGGAGAATTGTGTCTGCAATGGCAAAATGCTGGAATTTTGTCAAGCAGAAATGGTCACCATGCAGGCCACGCCACTTACATATGCATTCAGGGGTGTGGGACAAGTTTACAGGCATAGCATGTGTAATTATTACATTCCGAGTGCCTTTCTAAGTTCTTCAATTCTACACACTCTCATATTCGTTTCAGCACTCCATGAGATGGGATTTATTGTTACATTTCACTTTAAAGGTGAAGAAACTGAGGCACACCGAGGTAAAGAAACTCTTTAAGGTTAGGCTAAGAGGGTGAGAACTGGCAGTCTGAACCAGCTCCTATGAAATCAATGCCACCTCCTCGAATACATCTTTCTTCCAGTATCTCTGCCCCACCATGCTCATGCTAGGTCAGTCTGCTGTCAACCTGGCCTGAAATGCCATGAGAATGGTGTGTCTACCTCTGAGTCATCTCTTGGTTGCGTTAAAGTGAGCTGTGAACCCCAGATCTGGTGTCCTCCCTCTCTCTCTCTCTCTCTCTCTCTCTCTCTCTCTCTCTCTCTCTCTTGTGTTTAACATACATCAGTGATATTCTCTGGAATATACCAATAGGCTCTTCCAGGATACTTTCCTATTTAGTTTCATTCTGTTTGTCCCTTCTCTTCCATGAAATTGCAGGGCTCTCTCTCTCTCTGTCTCTCTCTCTCTCTCTGTCTCTCTCTCTCTCTCTCCTTCCCTCCCTCCCCCTCTCATTCTTTTCCTTTCACCCTGCTCTTCTGCCTGATGCTTCTTACTGATGTTCTTCTGTCCGTCAACAAACAAACCCCGTGTCTCCTTTGACTCTCTATCAATTATCCTGTGTGTGATGTTCTTTTGCGCTCTTAGAATACATCCCATAAATGGATAAACAAATGAATGAGCAGGTGAGTTGCCCTGATGAAGGTGATCCTGTAACACGTGGTGCATAAGGCAATTGAAGTCCTGCTTTCAATGCCAGTTAGAGTTGCCATGTGGCCTGCGAGTCAAAGCGAGAAGAGGCTTTCCGACGGCTGGTAGTTTGTGTCCCCTGTTGTGGGTGTTAGTGAAGGTCCCTGCTCCGCTGCCTTCTGAGGAGTAAATCCCCTAAGGGTCCTACCCAACTGCTCACTCATTTTCCATATGGAACATTTATATGGTGAAGCTGTTTATGAGTGAAATGACTCATAGGCTAGAGAAATTATGATTGATATAGTACTTGGTCTAAGAATGAACTTTTGATGATGTAGGTCTATTCCTAGTTAATTAACAATGACAGATGAGAACTTAGGCCTGACATTTCTATGAACATAGCTGCTTAGAGCTGTATCTTAGATAATATAATACTTCAAGTCCATTGTGCTGTAAAATCTTCCAGGAACGCCTTGAAGCAGGATCCTAAGCATTGCATTAGCTGCTTAAAGGGCATGGTCCCACTCCAGGCATGGGTCAAGAGGCAGTTTTTTTTTTTCTGTAAAGAAATGTGTTTTGCAAAAAGAATACAAGCTAGTGGTGAATGCAGCTCCAATCTCCAAGACACAGTGTTTAGAAGAGAGAGGACATGGAACCTGAATTCAGACATCAAGAAACGTTAAGTACAAACTGAGAGACAGTTCTCAAGACAGTCAAGGTGAGGAACAGAAAGTGATTCCCAGGATGGAGTCCCAGCTGAATGTGAATCCCAGCCCTGATTTGGATCTTGAACCACAGGAAGAACACCGGTGTCACACCTGGCCATGTTTGAAAACAGCCTGCTGGTTTTCAGGGATTGCATTATGGAAACTGGGATGAGGCTAGCGTACTTTGCTATATAGGAGGTCTCTAAGCCTCTTTACAACTCAGCCATGAATCTGAAACTAGCTTATGACAAAGGCCAATCTCTGTGAGTTCAAGGCCAGCCTGCTCTACGCGAGCTAGTTCCAGGACAGGCTCCAAAGCTACAAAGAAACCCAGTCTCAAGAAACCAAAAACAAACAAACAAAACCCAAAACAATAACAAACAAACATCTATACTATATCACAAGTAAGTAGAAAATAGGTAAGTCAATTAAAAGAGGAGATGATTTATATTCCAAATGGAAAATAGCATTGATTTGTTGACCTATGGGTCCGCGTGGAAACCAGTTTCCCCTTTAGAAAAGGAGCTGCAATCTGTCACCTCTTGGTAGATGCTACAGCAACAAGCATAGAACATGCACTTGCCCTGCAGGGGAACTCAGGGCTCATGGAGCCAATCAGAGGAAGATCTACATCTAGGAATCAATGCTGTGGTCTGCAGCGTCTGTCTGTCTGTCTGTGTCTGTCTGTGCCTATGTGTCCGTGCACATGCTACACTGTACGTGTCCACACAAGCGTGCAGATGTGCATGCCCGTGCAGATGGAGAATCTCAGGCATCTTCTAACACCGTCCCCTGTATTCTCAAGTCAGGATCTCTCACAGAACCCAGAACTCCTTCTGCTTTCATGAAGCTAGGAAGTCTTAGCTATCCTCCTGTCTCTGCCTTGCCTCCAAGAGCCAAAGTTATAGGTGCCTGCCACCACTTCCGGCATTTTCTTCAGGTTCTGGGATTCGAACTCAGGTCCTCATACTTGGACAGCCACCATCCTCGCCCACTGAGCCTGGTCTGTCTTTTTAAATGCCCATCTAAATACCCTTTCCATGCATCTACTTCAAATACAGCACGGGTGCCCCCACTGCTATAACATGAGCAAGTTTGTGTCTGCCATGTTGCCGTTCTGACACTTGTAAACTGTAGGTATCAAGGCAGGTGGTTCAGTCTTTTTAAACCAGTACCAACCATAACAAAAGCAGACAATTCCCTTCCATGATAACTATGGTCCACATTTTCCATGAAGAAACCTAGGCTGGAGGATGCCCAGGCATCCACTGACAATGCTCCAAGATGAAAGAGGCTCCGGGGACCCAAGTCCATAACAAATACAGCCGCATCCTCTCCAGCTCCTGCTTTTATACTTTGCAGTAGACAGATGAGAGACATCGATTCTAGCATCTCGTGTAGCTTTAACAAGCTGTAATTCGGCGGCAAAAGTTATTCACATGAAGAATGCAGACTAAAAGCAATTGCCGCAAATTACCATTGCGACAAAAACATGGGCATTGCCAGATGAGAGGCACTTTTCTCTCGAGATGGAGAAAATCACCTGCCGTGTCTCTGTCTGTGTGCTCTGAACCCTGTGGCCTCTTCGCTGCTCAGTTACAGTATGACAGCCTTTCCTTTGGTGGGTTTATTTTTTTTTCCCCTGTTGCGTCTTTTTTAGTTAAGGACAGCAAACAAGAAAAACATCTTCACAGCTTCCTCTAGCCCATCAGGTCCAAGTGTCAGGAGAAAGTTGATATAGTTGCTTTCTCTCTTATCTCTTCTTCCAGCGTCCCCTTAATCTCTTGTTCCCTTGTATGCAGCGCGGAGAGACACACAAGAGCACCGATAATTTTACTGTGCTAAACACTTGATCATTTTCCATTGTCGATGGCCTTAGACAACGGAATCTGGATTCGCTCCCCTCTAAAGGCTTCTTTTCTCAGCCTTCCAATACAATGCACCTCCAGCTTCTCTTAGGTTGCTCTGGCAACTCCTTTTGGATGTTCTGTACTGGTCCTTGCCTTCCTGAATAGTATGTGTAGGGTTTTCTTCATACTAGATCCTAGGGCCGCAGTTCTCCTTGCTCTTCTCCCGCTCAGTCTCCTCCAAGGACTTTAAATGTGTATGTTCTGCAGAGCCCTGGGCTGTCACTTCACCAGCTCTGTCTAGCCATCCCCATAGTACCTGTTTTAGTTCCTTTAGAATCTCGCTGACCTAAATATGCAGCAAAAACAGCTTATGAAAGAGGGGTATGGATTCCGTGGCAGAGAAGGGGTGGTGCCTGGAGGGTTCTGTCCATGGCAGTAAGAGTGTTGGTGGTGTCTGTTCCCATGGTGGCCTGCAGGAACTAGACAGGAACCAAGAGCTAGAGTGATTCCAAAGGCCCATCATAGTGACGTACTTCTGACAGTGAGGCTCTACCTCCACTGCACAGCCTTGCAAATTGGCACCACAAACCAGGGACCAAGCTCAGGTTCAATCCAACATAACATCTAAAACCCAATGTGTCTAAAAGGAAGCCAGTCTTCACCTCCAAATCCTTATTGTTTCTGTCATGTTATTTAAGCGGATTCTCCAGCATGCAGAGTGGCTCCACTATGCTTCCGACCACCTTCTCAGAATGTAGTTACTGCCAGCAACTTCCCCTTCACCCCACATACAACCATGGTGATGTTATGAAAACATTTTGTAACTTATTCTTTGAGAACATTACCTATATACAGAATATACTATAATTATCTCTATCCCCTCTTCCTACTCCAGCTAAATGGTCAATAGGTAATCAGGAAGGGGTTAGGTGGGATTTCTGGGGAGAGAGAAGGAAGAGGAAGAGGTGAGGAAGAAAGGTGGAGTTGCCAGACAGATGCAGAGGAAGCAGGAGAAGAAGTAAGAGTCAAAGCCATGTGGCAGCATGTAGATTACTAAAAAAGGGTTAATTTAAGTACAAGAGCGAGTTAAAAATAAGCCCAAGCTAAGACCAGGCTTTCATAATTAATAATAAGTCTCTGTGTTGTTTTTGCGAGTTGATGGCCCAGAGAAAAACCCATCTGTATTTATAGAGGGGTAACATTATCGTCACAACAAAAAGAGAGAGGAAATGAAAATTGCACACCAGCGTCCTTCAGATCATAGAGTGAAGCAATCTTAAATAGAAAATCAAGGCAGGAGCACACACATGTAAAGAGACACATAACGACTCAATGGTGACCGTCCTGGAAGACAAAGGTGGTCCTGACACTCGACATTGGCTAACTGGGACTTGCCTTCTCAAGTTCTACTTCAAAAATCAGAATCACAGCGAGCGAGCATGAGATTCAGCCTTACAGGCCCCAATAATACTGCTAATAGCTAAACAATTGACACCTACCAGTATTGGCAGAATGCTCGGGAAATAGGAAATCTGGGGAATCTTGGTTACGCTTACTGTAATGGCTAATCTTGTTTGTCAACTTGACATACCCAGGAAGACAGAACCTCAAGTGAGGAATTGCCTCCACTAAATTGGCTAGTAGGCAAGGCAATGGGAGCAAGTTCTTGATTAAAAGTCGATGTACGAGAGCCCAAGTCACTTTGGCCAGAGCCATTCCTGGGCAGGGGGGCCTGGATTGTATAAGAGAGGCAGCTGAACATGAGCCCCAGAGCTAGCTGTATAAGCAGCTCTACTCTGTGTTTTCACTCCAAGCCCCTGCCTTGAGTTCCTGTCGTAACCTCCTTAATGATGTACTACAGTTTGTAAAGTGAAATAAACCCTTACTTCCCCAAGCTGGTTTTAATCAGTGTTTTACCAAAGCAACAGAAAGCAAGCCAGGACATGTGCCTTATACTTATAAATCAACAATCCCTCTCCCGGGACTTTGCCCAGGGGTGGGGGTGGGACATGCATGCCCACAAAAAAAAAAAAATACAGTTGCATGAATATCCACAGCGCCTAAGAGAGCAGCACCAAAGGCCCTTCAAGAGGCGACTGAATAAACAGTGGCCTTTACCGTATAACAAAACTCGACATGGTAATAAAAATGAAGTACGGTGCACGCAAGAGCATGGATAAATCTCAGAGGTGTGCTAAATCAAACAAATCAGACCAAGGGAATCCATAGGGTACAGTTTTGCTTGTGTGGATTTACGGACTAGGCTAATCTGATCTGTAGTGACGGGAAAAAGACCAGTTTGCCTAGGGTTTGGGAACAGAGCCACGCTGACTGACAGTGGAGCAGAAGTCGAATGTGGAGGTCGATGGGAAGGTTACGAGTCTTGATTTAGGGACTCGATAAATTTCCCACCTGGACCTCAAAAGTGGGAACCTTCTATTCCGGGTAAATTACAACTCAGTTAAGTTGCTCCGAAAGGAAGGAAGCTAAGGATGGAGGAGGCAGAAACTCGGAGTCTTAATTTGCTAACACTCACGTTGGCTCTTAATCCCTGATCCTCCTCACCAGGCCACATTGCTTCCCTTTTTAAGATAGTACAATCTTAAAGTGATAAGGAAGAATAGTTGTGTATTTTCAAAAATCGACATTGATCATTTACTTCTTACTAAAATTCTGAATAATAATTTTTTAAAGCCATGTTTTTAAACACAGTGTCTCATTATATAGACCGGACCTCAAAGAGGATGGGGTATACAGAGACACTCAAGAAAGATGTCTGAAGTTGTTGGAGCAACTCCTAAGTCTCTTGCTGTAAGTTAGCCACCAGCTGGTGACCAAGCATGTACCTCTTGTCCAAGTTCCCTTCCTGTCACTATGCTAAACACCCCGATGAAAGCAGCTTCGGGGGAGAATTTTAGTGACTTCAGTTACAGGTTACAGGCCACTGCTGAGGGGAAGTCAAGGCAGGAACTCGAAGCTCCTTGTCACATCCACAGTCAAGAGCAGGGAGAATACATACATGCGTGCCAACTCATGTTGGCCCCCTCCTGACGCTGTGTCATTTACTGTGGGCTGTTCCCTCCCACATGCATTGGCAGAATCAAGACAAGCCCGTACAGACATCCCCACAGACGAAATTGTTCCAGACAAGCCCTCCTTGAGACTCTTTTCCCTGGTGAGACGATGCTGTGTCAAGTTGACCAACTAATTAAAATGAGTCATTACATCAAATGTACTCATGGGGTATGTTTCATCTCAAAGCATAGCAGTATTTCTTAGCCAGCATGCTTAGGACAAAAAAGTTTTATTAGATTCTGGATATTTCTAGTATGTGCAATATTTGTATGTATTTAGCAAAGTATCTGGATACTTGGGCCCAGACATAAGGGTATAACCCATTTATGTCTCTTATGTACCTTATACAATGTATGCTGGTGGTAAGGTTATACAATACTTTAAACAATTTTATAGAAGGAACTGTGTGGTACTTTATGCCTGCAGTGTTGTACTGGTGCCAGGAAGTGTTTTAATTTCATATCTCAGATTCTCAGATGCAGGATGCTCAATTTACAGTAGCCAGAAGGGAGTATTTCTAAACCCTGGTCAATTCACAGGTCCACATTTTCTTCATAAAGGAGAAAAGAAAGTATATAATACATACATGTAATACATATCTTAAAAAGATAAGCATTATGACTTTTTATTGGAGCTGTCCCTAAAGGTATTTGTGTCAATTTGTATAAGTCCGTGTATTAAGGACAGGACAATACTCAAATATTTCTTTGGAATTTTTTTTTGTTCTTTTGAGACAGGGTTTCTCTGTGTAACAGTCCTAGCTGTTCTAGCTCTGTAGACCAGGTTGGCTTCGAACTCACAGAGATCCGCTTGTCTGGTCCTCCTAACTGCTGGGATTAAAAGTGTGCTCCACCACTGCTCAGCTTTTGGAAATATTTTTTACCCTGTCTCCACTCTAACAATATCATAAACTACACAAAAACAGAGTATCAGTGAAAGTCAGGTGATTGATAGGGTTTTGAATTGTGCATACATGTGTACCTGCATGTGTGTGTGTGTGTATGTGCATGTGTCTGTGTGATTGTTTACACTGGCTTTAATCATGCAAGAAACATGATGAGGTTTTACCTACATAAGAGAATCCATTCTCTACCCAAATACTGTATCTCTTCTTGTGGGCATAACAGTGTCTCTAACCTGTCATCCTTTCCTTCCATCTCCAAGTCTTAGAACTTTCTAGTCTCTGGTCTAAGCACTCTTCCCTGTTTCTTTACCCAACTCATTCTTCCTCATCCTTGGGTCACTCCTACCTGCTTCTATCAGTCTCTAAACCCAAATCTACCCCATCAGTTCAACAACACCTCAAGTCTGTGCTCCTTCCTCCAAAGCCACCTGCCTCAGCTTGCTGCTGTTGTAGGTTCCTGTAGTGACTTTCCCTAGACTACAAACTTCCTTAAGCGCAGCTCTGGGCATGGTGGGTACACAGCAAATATTCATTGAGTGAATGAATGAATGAATCTTTTTACTATTTTGTAAAAGTCATACAAGGATTGGACCGGAACATCAATCAACCAGGATTTATCAGGCTATTTCATATTGCAGCCTTCTCTTCTGGTGATCCTAAGCAGTGTCAGAAAAAGGTGACAGCCGTTACCATCCACACCTCAAAGCATGAATGTGCTCTCCCGGAACAGTGCCTCCATCAGCTAGCTTCCCCACCCCCCACGCCCAGCATTCTCTTTGCTAAACAGCAAAACTGTAGCCACATCATAAAAGCTAGGTTTGGAATCTGAAAAAAAAGTTAAATAAGCAAAACCATGCAGCAAGTGATAAGGCCAGGAAGCCCAGCCACCCGGCGTTTCCTGGTCCGGTGCCCCAGCGCTCTCTGTGCTGCAGGCCCAGAAAGGCTGATGGGAGTTTGTGGGCCGAGAAATTGGATTGTAATTAGGATGCACAACTCAATAGAGTTTTCTTTCCAGCCCTTAATCTCATCTGTACTTCCCTTTTAACAAACTTTGGGGAAATAACTCACCCCGAACTTCCCCTGTGTACTGCCAAGAGCTCCCAGATAGGAAAGGCTCCTGCTTCAGAACTTTGGTCAATGCACTATAGCAGGCACTTAGACGGTTCCTTTTTGCTAGAAGAGATTGCTAATGAGTCTTGCTTCAAGTAGTTTTTTCTAACAGAAACACCTGCTGCCATCTGCTGGCCAAACTTAGACCAACATGTTAGTTGGCTGGATCTGATAAAACTCCTTTGCGGGTCATCTGACAAAATTTGCAGAATACAGAGGATTTACCTGGCCGTTTGCTCGCTGAAGAGGTCACCGCTGCTGTTATTGAAACTTGGGAACTATTTGTTTTCCTAAACAAACACCTTTCTTTAATTGCCTCTAAAAGAATTCATTTTGTACAAGGTTCATTTTTGCACTAGATGATAGATGGGAACAATAAATATTTTGGCAAACTATGAGCAGAGGGAGTCATCTAGACATCTTCTAGGCCCTTCCATCGCTAACCCAGGATTCCGAGAAAGCCTGAGGCCGCTCCTCACATGTCTGGCCCAAAGCAGAGTGCACACTAACCTAGTCAGCTTCGACTACGAGAACAACCTTCCAATCCTCATCCCTGATGATGCTGCAGTCTGGATAGGACTTCTTAGCCATCTGCCCCTGAGTGTGAGGAAGACAGGCGTGCTGACGGCTGACATGCTAGCAAGCCCGTGCTGGGGCTGGAATTCCAAGGGACTGATGGAACGCTTCAGAGACAGTGACCCCGTTATAAACCAGCTGTGTACAAAATAAACTCCCCGTACGTAGGCATGCGCAGAGCAGAGAGCAAATCAGTTTTCCCGAAATATGTCAGCCTGTGTGTGCAGACAAGCTCTGTCTGCCTCATACTGTAGAGGCTGACAGCAAAGGCATCTCCCTTAGGACACTGGCACCTTAAATGACCACAGGAACAATGGCGTCTAAAAATCAGTATGGGAAAACTCCCAGGAGGTACCATGGCGTGCCTTACTTGGCTGGATTCCTTGACAAAATTTAGGTCAGCCTGAGGATTAGTAAGTGATTCCATTCAAGAGCCTCTTTTTACTGGGGACACCTGAAGGCCTATGTGACATCATCAGGGGCCCATTTTAGTTAGAGCATAAATAAAGAGGAAGTGATCATCTCTTTTCTCCTCCTCCTTCTGTAGGGTGATATTAAACGGGAGACGGCAGAGGTGGCAAGGTGTATAATACATATAACTGAACATCTTCCTCCTTTAAGGAAATAAACCCCTTAATGTGAAAAGGGAATAAGAGAAGATAATGCAAAAAGCAGGGAGTCTGCACTACAGCTGATACTGACGTCCATGCCGTGGCATGCTGTGTGCCATCTTCAGGCCGTGTAAGGCATGTCGACCGCAGAGAGAGCTCCCACCTGCGTGGAGTTATACACACAGCCCTCTCCAGACTGCAACTGGTCCCTCCACCTACCGACTTGGAAGCTCTCTGACAAGCCCCTACTATCTCCCCTTTTGTGACCAAATATATCCTGGAACTAGGTGAAGCGTGCAGATGCCCTGGACTGGTTTGGGTGTGTGTGGTAAGATCACATGTGCCCTGTGAGTGAAATTTTAGGTGAGACTTTGGTTTACCACCCTATGCCTATGCGTGCTTGGGCATGTGTACAATCAAGAACAGATACATCTGGGGGAAAGGACGGCAAAACTCATGAAGGCTTGCACAATCCAAGCCTGTCAATCAGGGACATACGACAACCCACGCCACACCCCGGCAACCACCTTCTTCTTCTCCTGCACCTATACAAGCAAGCCTGGGAAGTGACCTCGGGCTCTTGGGGAAGACACACTCAGGACAGTTACTTCTTTGCTTCCGAAGAGAACCCCTCGCTGCTTTGCTATCTGTGTACAGTCCTGTCGTCCTTAGTTCAGGATCCCAAGACCCTGGGAAGACTCAATGCAGGCAGCGACCATCATCATACATAGTGGGTTGTGTCCATTTCACAGATGTGGATGCCAAAATCCGGGTGAATAAGTTTTCCCACACTGCTATGCTAGTAAAGTGTGTTGGGAGGAATGGGGGAATCCACACATGAAATCAAGACAGCCTGACTCCAAATCCTGTTTTTTCCCATCACCCCGTGGCTCTTCTTAGCACCTACAGCTTTACCAATTGCACGGAATTCTTATGAGAACTAAAGGGTACAGAGAGGCAGTGAGGCCCATCTAAGCAAGTGGTGTTTGGAAGGAGCCAGATTAAGAAGCCACACCCCGTCAGGCAAGGGAAGCTGTGTAGATGGCAAGTGCAGCATTTGTCTTTAAAATGAGAATTATTAAAAAATAAAAATAAAAATAAAATAAAATGAGAATTATTGCCTGGGCACGAAGACAGTTGAAGCTTGCAGAGTGAGCAGACAGGCTTTGTTTTCAGTCAAGTGTTTGAGGGACATATGTATTCATCAGCAAACAAGTCAGTGAGCACACACACACACATAAGTGATGATGGGGTCATAGTAACCATTACAACTGCCTTAGGCATCTCTTTGCCACAGAATGTGGTCTGTTTCCACCAGCACCCACTACACACACACACACACACACACACACACACACACCCCTGTGAACACATCCTTAAGGAATGTGCTCTTCCCTAAGGTCATGGGCAGGAAATGACCTTGAGGAAAGCTACTTGCTGTCATTCCTTGAATAGTCTGCTGTCAGCTCCCCCAGACTGTCAGGCGTGAGTTGGTAAGTGTTGGCTTCAGCTGAGCAAAGGGAGGCAACCACAGGATTCCAGGAGAGAAAAAGCTGGCAGTAAGAGCTATTTACCTATGGACCAAATAACCACTTCTCCCCCCCCCCCGCCCCCCAAAAAAAACGGTGTGTGACTCCGACAAACCCAAGTTCGACTCTTACAGCTGACATCTTCCAGGACTGTGACAATGAGCCCCTCACCTACCATCTCAGTATTCCCAGCAGTGTGAAGGGCCTCAAAGTGCTAGCCACTGTGGAAGTGCGTGATATGGCTTACGGTAAACACGTCTTCTTCTGGCATGAGGAAATCTCAGCTGTTCACCTGAAACAAAAACTAGCCCACACCAAGGTTTGACCAGTCAACTTCTGACCTTCAGGTCACATTGACATTAATGAAGCAAAGCTACAAGCTTGACCCTGGGTGTTCAGCCTCCAAGGTCACCTCCCCACGAATCAGTCTCACTGGGAGGTTGGTTCTTTATCTCACTGCTCTCTGAACCATTTAACTCTTCCCTTGGTAACTGCCTTTTCTGTTCCATGCCTTGTTAGCTTTCCCAGAATCCTTCAGCATTTCCTCCTGGTCTCCCTGCCTTGCCCCTAACTACGCCCACATTACCAGTGCCTATGTCATATGTCACCGCCTATCACCCATACGTCAGTCTAAGGCACACATAAATGTGTCTCCATATACATTGTCTCTAGACTCACTCTTTCAAACAGATCCCAGATGTTGTTCACGTGCCCACCAGTCCCTCCTACGCCGACGCTTCCAGAACTATCATTGCCCACCTCTTCGCAGGCAGATCCGATGGATCCAAATTGGACCATTGTTTCTGTCCTGTCCAGTAAAAGGCTGTGGCTATTTGGGGACAGGTTCTCCACACTCTCACCGCAGGACACATAACATAAGCATTATTTCGGCACAAAGATAGTCATGTAGTTTTATTCAGATATATGTCTTCACCCTCCATTCTGTAAGCTCAGAGAATAGACCTTTGCTGCCTTTATCCCTGACTCAATACAATGCCTGGTATAAAGTCGGCCTTCCAAACACAGTTGTTGAACGGGTGAGTGATAGAAAGAATGAAGGACGGTGTGAGTCACCCACCAGGATGGATTTTTCTACTGTGCTTTGTGTGTAAACGAAGAAACAGGGGATCTTGAATCCTCAGTAAAACAAAGTCTTATTTGGTGCGATGCTTGGTTACAAAGTCTCAGCTGTGATATCTGCCTGTACCAGAACATGTACCAGATGTACATGGTTTTTTCCTCTAATTAGGGAACGGTCCCTCAATGGTATCTATATGAAGAGACCGCTCATCCAGAACTTACGATTCCCACAGGAAATCAGCAACAGGGCAAGGTTTGGGGACAGCCAATTCAGTGAATCAAATGTACTATAGTTTCTGCAGAGACAGTCCCACATACTAATTAGCCATCAAAATCAATAAGCCAGGTAGTCCAGAGGGCCAGGAACTGGAAGCAGAAGAGCCCCAAGTGTCCCCTGCAAGGCATTATAGGTAGATATGAAAGTTGAGTAGAAAGCCTGCCATCATGATTACCTAAAATGTTAAATTAAAAATCCTGCCTGTCCCTACGAAGCTGTATGTGGACACCAAAGAATCATTTCCAACTGAGAGCAGCCAAGTTTGGTTCTATTCCTGCAATCATAAGTTCTTCTGCATGGACAGACAGATCCCTCATTGTGTCTGGAACAATTGCAGCATTCCAAACACAAAGCAAGCCAAAACAGCCTACCCGGGGGCCAACTCTTTCAACAATCTATCACTCAACAGCCCCGAGCTCCAGCCAGCTCGAGGACCCAGTTTCCTGCCATTGTTAGCCTGTTGGGCCTGGAATTCCATCCAAATGGATTTGACCCCTTTACTAACAGCAGCACATAGTTCCCTGATTAGTATATTCCTGTGTTTGGATGGGAAGGGGCAGGGCTGGGGGAGGGACGTGCAGAAAGACAAGGGAAATATTAAGGAAAACAGCTTCAGCTGTCCCTGCGCTGTCTCAGGAACAGCTGACAGCTCTGGCTTCACCTGCATGTGTGATGGGCATACACACTCATGCATACACAAACACACACACACACACACACACACACACACACATCTCCAAAACTGCCTTGCTGGATATGTGTGATTAAAGTAGCTGGTCAAGGGATAAAGACACATCCATCTCACCACGAACAAAGTGATGGCAAGGGGTATTTTAGTCGCTACAGGAGTGTGAACAAAGTATAATCTCTGGGATTGTCCCAGGCTCTTCCTTAAGACTGGCATTTCCTTCACATGAAGACTCTCTGGCTTTAGGTGACCAGGGCAATTCTTAGATTACACAGGACTGAACACCCTTTTCGAGCCTTCCAGCCACACCCTGCTTTTTATTTTTTTACTATTCCTTCAGCGCTACACTTTCCTACCTTCTGGAATTCTGTTATTTAGATCAATTCACCATTGCTTCTAGATCAGACACACATGCACACGCACGCACACATGCACACACAGTTATCGACTTGTTCGTGACTAAAAGGCAAAGAAATAAAACAAACTCACCATGTCAAATCCGGGGGCGTCATCAGGATTTAAAACCTATGTGCTTTACAAGACACCAGCAGGAAAAGGAAAAGGCAAGCTGGGTTTAGCAGCTCACACCTGTAATGCCGACATTTGGGAGGCCGATGCAGAGTGCTGTGAGTTCGAGGTCAGCTTGAGCTACATAGTGAGCTCTAGGCCAGCCTAGGCTACAAAGTAAGGCTTTATCTCAAAAACTCAAAACCAAAGTGAAAAGGCAACCCCCAGAAGTGGATGGAGACAGTTTTTCCAAATATGGATCTCATGAGGGACTTGTGTATAAAGTCTATGGGGGAGACATAAGGACTCAAATCAATGGCTCCAAAAGGGAAGCAGACAGTCAAGCTACATTTGAAAATTCGTTCAGTGCTATTAGCCACCAAGAATGTACTATATGAAACAATAAGATGCCACTTCACCCGGCAGTGGTGGCACACAACTTTAATCCCAGCACTCGGGAGGCAGAAGCAGGTGATCTATCTCTGTGAGTTTGAGGCCAGCCTGGTCTACAAGAGCTAGTTTCAGGACAAGTTCCAAAGCTACAGAGAAACCCTGTTTTGAAAAAAAAAAAAAAGCCACTTCACTTTCTCAAGGGTGTCTGTCTGTAATGAAAAGAACAGATATTAGCAAGCACCTGAGAAAGTAGAGGAGCCAGGGCATTAATACACTGATAATGGGGATACAAATGCTACTTTAGAAACCTGAGCAGTCATTCCGGAACATGTTAGATACAGGGTCACCACATGACCCAGATAATCCTGCTGCTAGGCATGTACTCAAGAGAAATGAGAATACACACCCTGGCAAAAACTGCCCACAAATGAACACAGCGGCATTATTCATCACAGTCCGAAATGGAAAGCAATGCCCGTCCACTGATAAGTGGCCAATAAAATATGATATATTTACTCAATAGATTATTATCCAACAAGAGAAGGAAATAAAGTAGTAATGCATGCTACAGCCTGGGCAAGCCTCGGAAGAGCACGAAGGGAAGGAATCCAGTCATAAAGAATGATGTCATTCTAACACTGCCCAGAACTGGCAGGCTATGGAGGCAGAAAGTAGGTTCACTGTTGCCTACGGCTAAAACAACAAGCATCTTGAATAGATGTATCTGCAAAGACAGGGCACAAATGGCCAACTCAGAGTGTGGGAGGCTGACAGCTACAGGCAACAGGCTTTCATGCTAGAATAATACACCGCTCTGTATTAAAAGCCACTATTCTGTGTACTTTAAATGGATAAATTTTACGTCATACGAACAGTGAGACTACTCAGTTTGAATACGCCCGGTTTATAGCCCTACCCTATGAGGATAATTGAGTTTGCTGCAAGATTTAATTGAAATAGTGCTGGGATTCAAACCAAGACTCTCACGGTCTTCTCTGAATACTGACCCACTTGAAACAGCTAAGGCAGGTCTCTTAAGAACCAGCAGCCATGTTCCCACCTGTCAAGCGACAAGGGTGGACAGATACTCTCTGAGGACCTTCCCACCCTTAATTTTTTTCAAAAACCACTGACCTCCAAAACAATTGTGCTGATAAAATGTGCCTGACTGTTCTTTGAACTTTCCTAAAGTTATCACAGCCTTTTCTTTAGTTTTCAAAATCCCACCAAAAGCTCCACTGGGTGGTTAAAATAATAAGTTAATTGTATTTGATTTCAATGAAAGAAACATGTTTTAAATTAGCCTGATAACAGCCTTTTCTGTATCCCGGGGCAGGTGGTGGAGTAGTAACTTCTGTCAATTTGGGAGTAGGCTTTATGGAAACTGTGGCCTCCAGACCCCACAAACCCACTCTAAACAGATGCACGAATCCCCTTTTGTCTCCCTTCATCACCCAAACCCATACCAAATCTCATTCCTCTCGGTGCCCTGGAGCATGCTTGAGTGTCCATTGGCTGCCTGCACATGAATGAGATCCATCAAATAGTCTTACATTTTCTGGAGGTGAGCTTTAGTACTGTTGACTCTTGAGAGCTTGATGGTAGAGGGTGGAGGGTGTTGTGTCTCCCAAATTGCCACATTAGAGCCACACGCACGTATAACAAGCAAGTTAGCCATGGTTGCATGGAAGGTGGACAGAGATGATCTCCAAGCCCTCATGCTTATGATACAGAAGAAACTATCACTTTCCCTCTCTCCTAGAAACCTCTTGTCTCATGACTCTACACCAAAGACTCTTTTTCTTATCAAAGCAAGTACCTATGACTTAAAATATAGCTTCATCCCAATGAAAGAGAGCACAACTTGCTGTCACAGCAAGCCATCAAATTTCAACCAGATTGAACCAGTCTCAACTGGAACAGCCTGGACCAGACTGGTCTAGACTGGATCAGACCGGTCTATGACCAGACAAGACCAGTCTAGACCAGATGAGTGTGGACCAAACGGGTCTTGACCAGACCAGACTGGTCTCAACTGGACTAGACCGGACTGCACTGGTCTTGATCAGACCAGACCAATCTTGACCGGACCACACCAGACCAGTTTCAACCAGACCAGGCTGGTCTCAACCGGAACAGACTGGATTAGACCTGACAAGACCTGACCAGACCAGTCTCAACCAGACCAGACCGAACCAGTCTGGACCAGAGCAGTCTCAACCAGTCCAGACGGGACCAAACCAGTCTTGACCAGACCAGTCCAGACCAGTCTCTACCAGTCCAGACCTGTATCCTCCAAATAGCTTTATTCATCAACCAACAAATGCAACACATATGCAGAAGGACATCCCACATCATTTATGTTCTAAATACAGCAAGCTGTTGGTGCTCAATATACAGTCTTGACTCGGACTACAGGAGTAGTTTTTGTTGTTGTTGTTGTTTTGGTTTTTTGAGACAGGGTTTCTCTGTGGTTTTGGAGCCTGTCCTGGAACTAGCTCTTGTAGACCAGGCTGGTCTCGAACTCACAGAGATCCGCCTGCCTCTGCCTCCCAAGTGCTGGGATTAAAGGTGTGTGCCACCACCACCCGGCCTTACATGAGTAGTTTTAAAATCAAACCTTATCAGAGTTTTAAATGTTTTCCAGGAGATACTGTGAGTGTTAGTCTAGGGAAAATGTAGTCTGGGCTAACTCATGGACTGCTTCTGTGTTCCTGTGGTCACACACATATTGTTTTATGTAAAGAAAAAAAAATCAATAACTAGATAATCCTGCCAGTCCTTACAATAGTTCTTGAGCTGGGGAGATGGTTAAGTCTGAAAAGTGCTTCCCACATGTGTGTGATGACCCCAGCATCCACACAAAAATGTACACACAGCATCACACGCCCATAATCCCAGTTCCAGAGAGGCAGAAAGAGAAGAATCATGGAGCTTGCTGGCCAGTTAGTCCAACCAAGTCAGAGAGCTCCAGGTTTAGTGAGAGACCCTGCCTGAAAGATAAGAAGGACTGAAGCCATGGCTCAACGGCTAAGAATACTGGGTGCTATTACAAAGGACTTGAGTTTGCGTCCCAGCACCCACATGGTAGCTCACAGGCACCTATAACTCCAGCTCCAGGGAATCTGATGCCCTCTTCTGACTTCTGAGGGCACCAAGCACTCACTTGGTGCATCCACATACATGAAGTCAAAACACTCACATATAAAAATAAAGACCACACTTACTCAAACAAGGTCACACCTCCTAATACTGCCACTCCCTTTAAGCACCATTTTCTTTCAAACCACCACAAACTGGTTACCACAAAAATGCTTCAGTGGCTAAGAGCAAACTTGCTGCTGCTCTTCCACAGGATCAGAGTTCAATTTCCAGCAACCATACTAACAACCTTTCATAACTATCATTCAGGGGATCAAGCTCCCTCTTCTGGCCTTCTTGGCATGTTATACCTTGCACACACACACACACACACACACACACACACACACACGTAAGTCTTTGAAAGGGCTTCAATGAACTGATCACAAGTGTTCATTATGTTCCAGTAGGCCATGTTGAATGTAATTTTAATTCAGTTGGGATTGGATTGAAAAGCAGCCATCTCTCTTCCTACTTACAGCAATGAGACTCCTACAAGCAGCCATGGTGTAGGAGGAAGGAGGCACCATGGTGGACTTTGCTTAGTTGGCTTTATAAATATTTTTCTACCCTGGTCCTCAGTCCTCCAAACAGTTGATAATTAGCCCTCTCTTCTCTGACCCCAACTGCCCTGGTCACCTCCCAACCTCTCTAGGGATCTTGGACTTCAAGCTAGAATGAACTTCTTCACCGGCCAAGCAACGGCGGCTGCATTTTTCTCCTCTTGCTGTATCATTCTAACTTCTTTCCATAATTAGTTTTAATTACTTTCCTCTTCCTTCTTTCTTTCCAAACAACACCCTATTTTCATTCTTTGCGGGGGAGCAGACCTCCAAGATTTTTGGCTACTCTCCCTTTCCCTGAGGTCCCAGGGAGGAATTTCAGGGAGTCAGCCAAGGGTGTAACAAAGCTCACTGGACGAGCAGAGGTGGGCAAGAGGATGGGTCAGAGGGAGGGGAACTTTGCCGAGTAAGCAAGACTCAACCTTTACTATTCAAGGAGTAGTACAGGACACTTAGCGGGGCAAACCACCACAGTTGTCGCTGTGGGGTTCCTGGATCTTGAGGGGCGTGATTCTTTCAAATATAGGAGTGATAGCGGGATTGAGACTGAGGATCCACTGTGGGAAGCAAAGGAGGTCTGAGTAAATCAAGTCCTGAATGAATGTCTGCTGTTGACATGGGCATGGCCATGTCTAGGACCCCAGTGCCTCTACCCTAAGGCAGTGGCAAAGCCGCCATCTAGTCCATGTGCAGATGGCCATGGTGTGTTCAGAAAATGTTCATCTCTCTCTCCCTGGTCCCCACTGACCCCAGCCTGAAGACCGCTCCCCTACAGGGACTGCTTCAACCTAAATTAGCTAACCCTGACTCCTTGTTCAGATGTAAATTGCAAATCCCACCTCCTTGTTGAGCCTTTGCCTTAACTCCGCCTCCCTGTTCAACTATATATAGTAAACATGCTGAGCTTCTGGGGTGCTGAAATTTCTCTACCTGAGAGTCCAGACCACCCACCTCAGTTTTCCTTGTGTGTCTGTTTGTCTTTTCTCCAATTCCTTTGCCACCCTAGTTAGCTCAATCCCTGGGGCCTTGCAAGGATGGGGTAGTCCACAGCCCATAGTCCAAGCTGGCTACAAGGTAAAATACACAATCAACTCATTTTTTTAAAAGGTCACATACAAATACTTACACATATTCTCACATTCAAATACACACGGGTATATAAAAAAAAAAAAAAAAAAAAAAAAAAAACTCAAATTGTCCCAAGCCACCCCAGACACTACGAAGAAACGGGGTCACTTTAATAATAAGAAACACAATTTCTGCCTGGCTTTCCCTCAGCTAATACAAGACCTGCAAGCTCTGATGATCTCCGAACAGCCCTGGTGTGTTTGGAGGTTCCTTCTAAGTGACTTAGCAGGACACTGGTTCTGCCCGGCTCTGCTGGGGACTGTCATCATGAGACTGGTGAGAAAGAGGCAGGGGGTTGCTGGAGGAGTGGAGGACCCAAAATCCAAAGTCACCAGCCTCAGCACAGCCAATAAGCCCTTGCCAGATAAAATGCAGACTCTGACCTGTCCTCTTCATTTGACATGAGTTCCCAGCACACCTCTGCTCTGCTCCTAGTACAGTCGGGCATCCAGCAAGCTTCCACCACCTCCCTCAGCCAAAAGCATCTATGTGTCTCTAAAACTGTACCAGAGCCCCAAATGAGCACACGGACACGCAGGTCTAGATTCAAACTCACAGGTGCAGGAATATGTCACAGTAGAGGGGACACTGGAGGGCTTTCTCTGCTTATCCTCCTGAAAATTTGGCCAAGTTCATTTGGCTAATTCAACTTGAATAATAGAAAAAAGCATGTCATCTTAGAAAGTTTTTTATTACCTTTATTTTTATCAGAGTGGGTATGGGTGAGGATGTCACAACACCTATGTGGAGGACAGAGGACAACTTTCAGAAGCTGGGTCTCATCTTCTGCCACCTAAGTCCTGGGGATCTACCTTCAGTTGTCAGACTTACTAGCCAGTACTTATAGTGATATTTTATTTATGTCTTAATAAATTGAGCTTTGCCCTAGTGATATTCTGAAACAAATCCAGGTGGTGGTGACTCACAACTTTAATCCCAGTGCGAGGGAGTCACAGGTCTTTAATCCGGCACTAGAGGGAATATAAAATGGGAGGAGAGGCTTGGTCTGCTTGGTTGGCTAAGTCTGCTTAGTCGGCAGTTGCTCACCCTTGGTGGAAGTAAGACTTCTTAGTGACTTGGCTGCTTTGCTTTTCTGTTTTTTGGGTTGAACCCTGATATCTGACTCTGAGTTTTTATTATCTGTGCAACAAGAACCTTTACCTGCTGAGTCAGCTTGCCTGCTGTATGTCATTTTCAAAGCTATGAAAAATGAGTTAGACAGGCAGCCTTGCCTTTGAGTGTGTTTCATGAATTCATTCAAAAAACATTGGTTCCTCACTTGTATGCACCGTGGAAGGTCCTTCTGTATATGTACTGCTTTTATTGGTTAATGAATAAAGCTGTTCTGGCCAATGGAAGAGCAGAATATATCCAGGCTGGAAGGAATAGAGAGAGAGAGAGAGAGTAGGTGGAGTCAGAAAGACACCATCCATGCAACTGCTGAAGGAGAAATATAGCAGCCAGAAACTTACCTGGTAAGCCACATCCTCATGGTGATATACAGATTAATAGAAATGGGTTAATTCAAGATGCAAGAGATAGTTAGAAATATGCCTGAGTCATTGGCCAAACAGTGTTGTAATTGATATAGTTTCTGTGTGATTATTTGGGTCTGAGTGGTGGGGAAACACAAGAGCAACCTAAGTTTACAAAGTACTCAGTGTGTGAAAATGACTAAGGAAGTGTTTGTGTCCCATGTATTTCAAGAAGAAGGAAATACACTGAAGACAGTTTAATGAATTAAGTGTAAGTGCAATCCTGACATTAAAATATTACCACCATGGGGAGGTGTATGGCAAAAAATGGTTTGGACCCACTAAAGAGCAACTTATTACAGGTTGAAACATGATCTCACAAAAGAATCCTGCAGCTCAGGCAAGGGCCTGCCAGACATGAAGGTGGATGAGATTTGACCTGGAAAAGGTGTATTTTCCGTTTGCTTACTTGTAATGATACCAGACTGCCTGTCTCCCACAAATGACATGCTGCCAAGAAGTCCCCTCAGAAGTCCATAGGCTCATTTGATCCATACTGCCTCTGTTCAGATTGCTTTGAAATGGTTTTTGGAGAAATTTGTTTGATTGATTTTTGAGGCAGGCTCTCACTCTGTAACCCAGGTTTGCCCCCAGATACCCAATTCTCCTGCCTCAGCTTCCTAGCTACCAGGCTATCAGGCACAGTAAAACCCGGCTTTGGAGACCTTTCTTTATAATTACTTTAAAGAGCCACCTGGAAAATCAGTCCCTCTTCCACAGCCCTTTTCAGAATCAGGGTTTAAAAGAAACAAGGATCAAGGTGCTGAGAGCATCTTTAGGATTTGTGAGATGCTCAGGAAAGACACCTGAGCCCAACCAATGAGCTTCCTCTCGCTGAAGGAGGTCCCAGGGCCCAGCATCCATTCCCCCCCCCCAACCACAACCCCACCCCCGATGCCTAGTTCAGTGCCTGGACACTGTGAGCAATGAATAGACACCAGAAGGAAAAGTAACAGAGGAACAGATAAAATGAAGCAACAAGATTTCAAATCAGTAACCCGCATGCCCCATGTGTGTGTCCAGGACAGTCAAAGCTGCGGTAGCTAGAAAAATAACACCCCATCTTCCCTTTCCATCTTTGTTTCTAATTAGGCTTTAACTAAACTGTTAACAGCTTCATTGTTTATAAACATGTACAGGTGTGCCTCCGTAGCCACAGGGGTTTAGTCCCAAGACCCCACACACAGCCGCCCATGCCCGAATGCCCTCATGCTGAATTGCCGTGTATAAAATGGTATTGTTTTTGCATATAGCCTATCGATAGCCTCCCCCACACTTTAAGTCATCTCTAGATGACTCATGGTAACTCACTGTCCATGGTATGCAAGCTGTTGTCATCAAGTAGTTTGGTGGATAATGATAGAAGAACATTCTGTACATATTTAGTCCTGGTGTAGATGTTTTCCAAGTGCTTTTAATCAATAGTGGATAAATTTACATGGCCATGGCTTTGGGAGAGGGACAGGCTATATTTGACCCAAAGACACAGATACATCTGAAGCTTCACCATAGCCGAAGGCAGGCAGGTTCAAAACCAAAGTCTTTACACTAGCTTCAACACCCCCACGTCCAGACGGGTTCTCTCTTGGCTAGAGATCCCTCTTGCTCAGGGTCAGAGCTGGGTGGGCTATCAGTGAGTAAGAGACCCGGTCATCACTGGTGGTCCTGCCCGAGGGCAGGTCAGCACTGTCTGTAGCATGGTTTTGCTTGTACTTGCCCAAGCTGCCCTTGGATTCCTTTAATTTGGCCAAGGCTCCAAAATCCCGACATCCGCTTCTGCCAGGAGATTCTGGTATTCCTACTCTCCAGACTAGAAGTAGGCTCTCCTTACCTTTTCTCTAAAAGAAAAGAGACTTCAGAAGTCCTCACTCCCCGGGAGTGCTGAGGGGTGCTGGGGACCGAGAGGAGTGTGAGCAATCTTGGTGGGCCAAGAGCTGTTCTGCATTTCAGTTTCCAGAAAAAATGAAAAAAAAAAATCCCCTCCTGCATTCAAATGGTAACACATTTGATAAAACAATGGACGGCAAGATGGCTCGGGGTAAAGATGCAAGCATCTTTTGCTACTGAGACTGTCAATCTGCCTTTAATCCTTGGAACACCATGGTGGAAGAGAAACCCAACTCTTCTGACCTCCACACATGCACATAAACACATGGATATGCAAGCCTGTGAATGTAGTAAGAAACAAGCTAATGAAACAGAAGCCTGCATGCATGCCACTCTGCAGCCAGCTGATTTGGTACCCAGAGTCCTCTGAAGTGGGCAAGCCAATCCTATGTGGCTCCATCAGAAAAATCGCCTTTGATTCAGAGAGTCCCCCAAGTGGCCCTCTACTGCTTGTGGCCTCCTTGGACATGTTGGGATTTTTATTGTCATTATATAAAACAGCATCCTTAATCCCATCATTGACTGTGTCGCATCAGTGGGATTAACCACGGGCTAAGGCCTCCGCTTAAAGCCAATTGTTTCATTTAATTCTTGTGAAGGTCCTGCGGAGGAGGGTTAATTCTGATTTTACAGAAATAAAAATAGGATGTGCTGGCGGCGACCAAAATAGACGAGCAGGCCCACAGTCTGATAGAGCTATTAGGAAAATTAAGGTAGGCTGTTACAGGTTATTTACAACAACAACTTTTCTGTCCTGAGTATTGAAAGATAGCATTGCTATATAGGCAGACAACCATAGAATGCAGCGATAAAATAAAAAAAATTAAAAAAAAAACAGATTGATTGTACATTGGCTAAGGCCAAGCATGGCCAGTGATTTCTGTAAGATAGTTATATGGTCTTATGGGAGGCAAACAGGCCAGATGTACATTTTCTCTGTTATCTCTCTTTTGGAAGAGTCTTGCTTTCCAGCCCAGCTTCCCAGTATGCCTTAGCCTGCCTCGGGCACCCTGATGGTTTAGAAATCAGAGAAAATGATACTAGTCATCTGATCATTTGAGCGTGGTGTCTTGTTAGCAAACAATAGATGCTCTACAAACATATAATGACTAGGTGATTCCTTGACAGAACCGTTTCTTGAGTAGAAGAGAAGCCACCCCTCTAGCCTGTTGTGCTTTGGCTGGGCTTTCTGGAGAGGCATTGTCCTAGGGGTGTCAGGCACCCTCCTCATTTCCTTCTGCTGGGTCCAACACAAAACATCAAGCTGTACTTAAGGCCTAAACAGAGAATTCTCAAAAGAAGAAGCCCAAATGGCTGAGAAGCACTTAAAGAAATATTCAACATCTTCAATCATCAGGGGAATGCTAATCAAAACTATGTTGATATTTCCTCTCACACCAGTCAGAGTGGCCAAGATCAATCAAACAAATGGGAGCGCAACTTGGCAAAGAAGTGGAGTAAGGGGAACACTCGTCCATTGCTAGTGGGAGCACACACTTGCATAGCCACTATGGAAATCAGCGTGCTGATTCCTTGGGAAGATGGGAACAATCTACCTTAAGATCCAACTATATTACTCTTGGGCACGTACCAAAGGATACTTCATCCTGCCTCAGAGACATTTGTTCTGCCATATTCATTGCTGCTCTATTTGTAAAAGCCAGATGTTGGAAACAACCTAGAAGTCCCTCAACAGATGAATGGATAAAGAAAATGTACTATGTTTATTTACACAATGGAATACTACTCATTTGCTTAAAAAAATGAAGCCATGAAATTCTCAGGTAAAGGTATGGAACTAGAAAAAAATCATCCTGAGTGAGATAACCCAGAACCAAAAAGAGAAATATGGTATGCATTCACTTATATGTGGATATTAGATATTAAGTCAACAGTTAATAAGCTACATGTCATAGAATCACAGAGGTCAGGACTAGAAAAAGGGACTGGGGGAAGCAAATAGATCTCCCTAGGAAAGGGAAATAGAATAGATAGTTATGAACAGGCAAGGCAACAGGATCAGGAAGATTAAGTAGGGAGGGGGAAGGAATATAGGGAGAGACAGCTAACATTAAGGCCATTTGAGAGGTGGTATGAAAACCTAATACAGTAGAAACTCCTAAAGTATATCCATATATGTAGGCAATCTAAATTAAATCTCTAAGTAATGGGGGAGACACAGTCCCAACCGGCCATCCATTATTACCAAACGAAACTTCTAGTACCAGTAATGGGGGAGACACAGTCCCAACCGGCCATCCATTATTACCAAATGAAACTTCCAGTACCAGGGTGGGATACATCTAATTAAGTTGTTAGCCAGAGGTAATCCCCCAAACAATTTAGGCTCTTGCCAAGACAATAGGTTGCTCTCCACAAACTGATGACAAGATCCCATTGCTGAAGACAGCACCTACACAACTCATTGAACAGAGAACCACTGAGCTGGTGCCTCCCTAAGACCTTCACCATTACAGGCGAGTGCTCTTAGTACTGACAGCACTCTGTACACTACCAAAGAACATAACACATCAACCCAACCAACCCTTGGATCTACAATGGTGCCATGCTATCCTAGTGTAATGGTGGCACAAAGCTTGTGGGAGTAACCAGCTAATATCTGAGTTGACTTAAGACCCACACCACAAGATGGAACCCATACCCATGCTGCTTGGGTGACTAGGAACCCAATACTAGACATTCCAGGGACCTAGGGTAAACCAAATTCTGCTGTTCTACTAAAATGACACCCAGTGATATTCTCCTATACTCATAGATCAGCTCCTTGTTCAGCCATCACAAGAGAAGCTTCCTCCTGCGGCAGATGAGAACAAATACGAAGGCCCAAACCCAAACAATATGCAGAGAGTGAGAGACCTTGGAAAATGCAGCTCCAAATGAGATGTTTCCATCAAACACAACCCCTCAGGACTCAGGGAAGTCTTAGGAAAGAGGAGGCAGAAAGAGAGTAAAAGCCAGAGGGGCTGGAAGACACCAAGAAAACAAGGCCTCGATGCACATATGAACTCACAGAGACTGGGGTGGCATGCACAGGGCTTACACGGGGGTTCAAAAGATGGGGTCCTAGGGCTGAAAGAAGCAGTGGACACATCCCCCCATCCCCAACCCAGAAGCAATGTCCAACTCATAACCACTTGCAAATGAAATTGTAGTTTCCTCAAGGGAGTCTCAGTGGGAAGCAAACTACTCTTAAGTATGCCCAGCAGGAGATGGACAACAGAAAACAAACCCCATGAGGTTCATTGTCTTACAATGTCATGTCAGGGTGTTTTCTTTATGTGTGTATGTAATATTTTTTCTTTTATTGTTTATTATCTATTGTTTCTCTCTCTCTCTCTCTCTCTCTCTCTCTCTCTCTCTCTCTCTCTCTCTCTCTCTCTCTCTCTCTCTTTTGACCCTATAGGTTCTTTGTATGTATATTATGACTTCTAGTTTTGTCTTTATCTGAGATCCCCGAGTGTGCTAAAGAGTGGTCCCTACATCTATGCATGTTTCTCGAGCCTTTTCTTGGGCTCTTTTTCTTCTGGTTTGTTTGTTCTGTTCTATTCTGATGTATTTTTTTTTGTCTTGTGTTATCTTACTGTATTTTATTTTATTATAATCCCTTAGACGTCTACATGTTTTCTAATGAGAGACAGAAAGGGGATGGATCTGGATGGGAGAGGAGGTGGAGAGGAACTGGGGAGGTGCGGGTAGAGGGAGGAAAAACTGTAGTCGGGGTATATTATGTGAGAAAAAAATTGTTTTCAATAAAATAAAATAAAAATCTTAAAGTGCACAGAAGCATGTATATAGGCTATATATAAATGCAGCATCAATTTGACACAAGCAGCTTGGGCATTGAAGGACTGGGCTGATGTGCGGTGTCTACAGGTCACATACAGCCACCCTCCACAGGTAGGAAGGGACAACTACATTTTACCATTAGTATTCAATACCTCTTAGCAATCATCCACAGTGAAGGATTTATTACGCAAAGCTGTGGGTTCCGCCTGAGAATTAGCTTTGCTAATGAGAGTGGGCACTGAAGGTCACACTCCCTCCTGAGACAGCACACACCCACTAGGCAATCATGGCAGCCTGCATCTATGCCTGGTTCCCTTGAGCCAACTCACAACCTGGAAGGACCATCCACCCCCCCCCCCCAGGTCACCTGAGGCCAGGTGGTGACTCTACAGCTATCCCAGTTTTTCCCTCTGAGATTCTATATGTCTGTCTGTTTGCAGGAAAGCCAATCTAGAAAGCTTTGTCCTCATAGTTTTTAATATATTGTAATTAAAATATAATTATAAAGAGAAGCCTTAGCCTGAGCTTAGCAAAACCCAAAATGTTCACACCAAGGCACCCTGAGCTTTACAAGCAAGTTGTAAAATGGTTTATAAATTGAGCCTTAACATCAAACCTGAGCTTAGACAGGGTCCCCGGCTTGACAGCAAGGGACCAAGTGACTTATTAATCTCAATCATGGGTTCGTTCAACTTTTTGCCATTTGGCTTAAATGTCAACCATCCATTGTCTGATTGTTAAACATTGTTAAATATTCTTGCCAACTTTCCTGGAAAAGACCTGTTTTGTCAGCAATTCAAGCATGAATATTAGAATCTGAAAAGAGAGAAAAAAAAGCCGTAATAAGCTCCGGGGACTTACCCTCCAAAGGAAAATATTTCCAGTGTATACATGATCCTCCACAGCTTGTTGCCTGACCATCTGCAACCAGAGGTGTGTTCACAACCAGATGTGTTCTATTTCGGGTTGGAATCATCTTGAAGAATTGAACTTTGGAAAAAATGACTTGGATCAATATTTATCTGAGTCATGGAACCAGGAATTTGATTTTGGATTCTACACCACCCATCCAGGCTGAGAACTCTGGGAAACCATAAGAGAGCTCTTAAATATCTCTACAGATATTTAAGACGGTTGTAAAGAAGAATGAATTCTGAGAAAATTTATTTGAAGAAACTCTGATCAGGAAAGAGGTTAGTTTAGTTTGGCAGAAATTCCTAAGATGTCCCCCAATTCTAGGTCTGGGGATTTCAACAGGGATGGTGAAGCCAAAGAAAGATCCAAGGTCTTCAAATGAAATCCAGGAGAGTTCTCAGAGACAGGCTTTATGGTGAAGCTAATGAGAGCTGTCAATTTTTATGAAAACTGAACCTAACAGTCACTTTTGAGATCTTTCTCATGTTGAATAACAGAAAATGTTAGGTGAAAAAGAGCACATGAATAAAAAGCATGTCTGTGACGGGCACAGGAAGAACTACATCCAGGAGTTTGGGGTCTGGTCAGAGATAGGGAAGCCCTTTAGGCCTTGAGTGGAAGCAAGCAGCCCCTCTGTGTGTCCCATGTGCCCACAGAAGGCCAGGAGACAGCTGTAGGACTTACCAGAAGCCCACTGTTCTTCCACACACATGTTCTCTATACCAATCCCTTCCCTTGTGCTAGCACACACACACACACACACACACACACACACACACACACACACACACATCACAGCACACTTCTAACTCTGTCCATAACTGTCAAGAGACAATGGACGCAGAATCCTGTGAGCGGAATCACATTTTCTCATTTCCCACAAACTGATATGTTGAAGAGCTACCCATCCCACTCAAAACCTCAGAGCACGACTGTATTTGGCAATGAGGTTTCTCTGGAGATAGAGAGGGCTGTAATGTCACATGGATGGGCCCTAACACAGTAGAATTAGGAGGAAGTTTGCAGAGATACGTACAGAGAGAAGGTCATGTGAAGACACAGGCCTATATCAGCCATCTTCACGTCAAAGATGTCTCAGAAGAAACAAAGCCTGCCCACACCTTCACCTGAGACTACTAACTTCAGAAATTGAAAAAAATGTGTTCCTATGATTTAAACCTCCATTATATTTTGGTATAGTATCCCGGGTGGTTAACCATCAATCTTCTGAGCGAAAATGAGGAGAGTGTGTCTATCACCTACCTTAGGACCTAGTTCCATGTCTATGGTATGGCATACTCAGTGTTTGTGGACTAAGAGAATGTCTCAGGGTACACCTAACTGTGAATACTTCTCACACGGCCTCATTCTGGAAGAGAGACTCACTGGATAGCCTTGAGTCTCACTGGATTCCAAGATGCTGTAGAGGTATGGCACTAATGATCTATAGATGATGTCAAGTCCCCAGCAGTCATGAAGATGGGATGAAGCACTTTGCATTGCTTTCTTCAGGCCCCAGCACAGCTGTGTGAAGCATGTCGACACTTAATGGTTATTTCTTTTAAGGACAGTAATTGTGGCATCATCCCATAGGGTGCGGCCACCAAGTATATCTTTAGTAGTTCTAGCTCCCGCCAAGGCTTTTGTCTTTCTGTCTTCTTTGTTCTGACATTGATCCTATTTAATTTCTCCCTTCTTATATAAATCAATGGTACTTCTATCAGTCCAGGTTCTCCAGAGGAGCTAAGCTAATAGATTATGTGTGATTAGAAGAAGGGATTCATCAAATTGGCTCATAAGATCAGAGGCTGCATAGTCCCACTACGGCCATCCTGAGAGCCAGGAAAATCAGCAACTATTCAGCCCCTAAAGCTAGAAACCACAGAATAAGAGGGGTCACTGGAACTACCCTAGTTCAAGGTTGGAAGCCCGGCAGTCCACTGAAGAGTGCTGGTGTGAGTCTGCCTGCAAAGGCTCAAGGAGCTGGAGTATGAGCTCCAAGTCTATGATGGAAACGAAATGGAACACACCCACTCGAACAGAGTGGGGCATGGATGATGCATCAGTGTCCTCCTCCTGTCTTTGTTCAGTGTTGACTCCCAGCCTATAGCACCATGTGCTGTACGGTGCCCACGTTTAGTGTACTCTTTCTCACTCAGTTTGCTAACCCTCGTGCCCATTGTCTCCAGATACACCTTAACAGACACGTCCAGAAGTGTGTTCTTCACCAATTTCCCAAGGGCTTCTCAGCCCAGCCAAGTTGACAACCAAGATCAGACATCATAGTATGTAGATCAGCTATGGTTTGTTGCTCAACACACAATGAGGCCAAGACTACAACACCCATTTTTGCCAAAAGAAAGAAGCTATATTGTCCATGCACTAACCAGAAAATAAAGGTGTGCTCACATCTGTCTGCAGAGAGGCAGTCACATAAATATCCAGATGAGCGGAAGTCACCTCCTCATTCTCACACCCACATTATTCGGGTCCACCCTGCAGCTGTCGATGGTGCTGCGTAACGCAATGACTGCTCTATGTGCTACGCTAAGTGCTATGGAACGGTTCACAGTCGGGCAAGGGGCTGGAGATTGAAACAACACAGAGAGAGACAGACAGAGACACGGGTACCAAGAATGCCCCAAGAATACTCCCTTTATTGTGTTCCAGGGCAACTTATATAGGGTTTCCTTAACTGATAGCCACACCCCAGCTCCTGGGATTTTCAGCTGCAAACCCACCAGAAACCACTCCCCTGCCATCAGGAACTGATGAGGGCCTGGTGCTCAGAGCAGCTACAAGCATGTAAACAAGCTGCCCACTCCGGCAGGCAAAAGGTCATAGAAAATTCAGGGTCTGATGGTCTGCAGTCCTCAACAGCACTGCTCGCTTACTTACATGGACTCTAAACCCAAAGCCCTACAGTCTGTTCAGTTGTATTTGGGGACACTTGGGCCCACTGGGTTCTGAAGGTCATTTTTAGATCAGATCCCAGGGCTCTCTGCCTGAGTCTGGAACAGGAGTGTGCCCAGGATAGCAGGTTTCAGAGACACAGAAGTTGCCATTTTATGATTGGATTTAGTCGCCTCTCTCCATGACTCAGAATTGAAGTCTTGGGGTCACACTTAATTCTCCCATGTGCTTGTTCCTCTTCATCAGTGCACCTCCTCTGCAGGTTTCTCTCCACGTGATCCCCTCCCTCTCCATCTTTGGGTCCTCATCACTCTAGCAGGGTCCTGGCCTTAAGAGGTAGAGATGTTCCAGACCCCTAACCTTTCTACCGTATTGTCTGATATATTCTACCATTGCTAAGACTCAGGAAGGCTTTCTGGGGGGTCCTGGGTCAAGAAATAACAGAAGACCTGCCTTCGTTGCTTTTATGACTGAAAACCGTGGATGAGAAGTTCACAGAGCAAGCAAGAGGGAAGCTCATAAGAGCCTTTTTAGGGGTATCTCCCACACCCACCTGAGGTCATTGCTGTTGACTCTTCCAAAGTTCAAAACCCTAGTTGCAGCTTCTGTTATTAAAAGTGCAGTCAACCAGTCCTTTGAGCCTCCAGGTTCCACATCCTGAAACCCAATTAACCATAGAGCAAATGCTCCCCTGCAAAAGCATTGCACATGTAGTCTTCATATTGTAGCTTGGTGGTAAAGCCCTTACCTAGATACGCGAAGCTTTGAGATCCATCTCCAGAACCCCCCAAAATAATTTACAAGTATAATTACACTTGTACAGACACATAAATAACAGCTGTAACAATGATTTGTGTATCACTGATATAATAGTGAATAGTATAAATAAGATGATTTTAAATGTCATTGAGGAAGGATGTGTGTAGGCTCTTTAAAAATGCTGTGCCATTTTCTATAAGAAACTCGAGCAGCTATGGACATGGTATCCACAGGGATCTTAGATCCATTACCCTGAAGATACTGAAGGACATATGTACACATTTACAGAATCACCTTAGGTAACTGGATAGGAGAAATAAACTTCTAGAACAGTAGTTCTCAACCTGTGGGTCGTGACCCCTCTAGGGGAGTCAAGTGACCCTTATAGGAGTTGCCCAAGACCATCAGAAAACACAGTTATTTATATTATGCTTCATAACAGTAAGAAAATTAAAGTAGCAATAAAAATAATTTTATGGTTGGGGATCACTACAACATGAGGAGCTGTCTTAAAGGGTCACAGATTTTGGAAGGTTCCAGAGCATACCAGAGTTCAAATGCAAACTGATCAAATGATCTTTGTTGCTGGTTTATTTTCGAAAGGATTGTTTTAAGACAGGCTGGGGGTGGGAGGTACCATGTGCAGGCCAGAGGGATATGGGGAGAAAAGACTGTTCCCAGGGACACAGAAGAACAGCCAAGAACTATAATTCTAACCTTTGCCCTCCATGGTTCAGTGGCTTGTGGGCAGGAAGAAGGAAAGTGACATCTGTGATTTAGTCCATATGAGACGCTCGACCTCCCCAGCTTCATGCTTCAGCAGGCTCAGAGTGGGGCTGAGGCCAGCAGAGCTGTGCTAGAAGTGGGGGTGCGGGACATTGCTGGGGGAAGAAAAAAAATCCGTATGTTCGTCTCTGATGCTAATTACAAAACGCCTGCCCCTCCCTCGGGCTGTTTTGTGGTAGATTTTCTGCTTATGTTCATTTTTACAACAAATTAGTCTGTTTGGTTTGGTTAGTCATGGCAGGATGATTTCCTGAACAACACTGGCACCGATAAAAAAAAAAAACAAAAAAACAAAAAAAAAAAACACCCTTCACTGCCAGGAGTTTGTCCTGGAGCATCATACCCGAGCACAGCTCACAGAAGCCTCTGTAGCTGGGGGGCCTATGGTGGCCAGAGGCTGAATCCATCCCTAGACCTAGGATTCTCATGCTTGAGGTTGAAAGCTAATGCAGAATGAGGAAAGAACTTGTGGAATGCAGCCATCACTTCCTGGTTGTTAAAAGGCCCCGTATAGGCGAGCTTGGCTTGTCCACCAGAACCCTAGACTTTTAGGCTTTAGTTCCTTACTCTGCCTCTGCCCCAACTCTGACACAAAGCAAATTTAATGCTGTGAACCAGGACAGCCCTACCTTTGAGTCCCAAGAACTAAGACATCGATCAGGAAAACACCAAAGGACGCCTTCAGGATGGACTGGATCACAAAAGAGATGGGTGCAGAACCCGTCAGGTTGGAATTCGTTCAGTTCCCTTGTCTAATGTCTCTTCCAATTTAATTCACAAATTAAAATCTGGATTTAAGTATTGTCGTTTTAAGCACAGCTAGCTATAAAAGCCAACACGAAGAAGCATTTTTCTAATTATTAATTTTAATTAATTATGTGAATACCCACATAAAATATGTGTTGAAGGCAATGGGATATTGACAAATTGACTCTTTAGAGGAAAAAATTCGTAGTTTATAGCATTTGCCGATTTGCATGGTATTAATAGTTCTGTGACAACGTTCAATCACATGCTGCTGAAAAGGTATCACAGCCAGCATGGATGGGCTCATTCATAGCACTAGCAGGGTACAAGCTTTTTCAGTGTGTGGCAGAAGCACTGGCAACACACAGACGTAATTTGAAATTAAACTTTCACTGGGATAGAGAGTGAAGAGTTGAAAGTCCTGGAAGCCCGGGTAGGAAAATGGGAGGAGCCAGGCCTTTGCCTGCTCCCCTTCGCTGTGTATGGCATCACATCATGACTGCTGCAGGAGCCTGTGCTGACAGCAGCCCCATTCCCACCAAACCCTTAGTGAGTTATCTACCCGGAACCAAGCTCAGCCCGCAACCCACGACAAGTATTCAATAAATGCTAATCAAATATGAATGCGCTCGCTAATAGGGGCTGGATGCCACCATTAAGACAGTCTATGGTTTCTGTTCAGATCTAAGCCAACAGATCCAAGAGACCACTGGCCTACTAAGTGGGGAAAGATGGTGGTGAGTGATGCCTCAGAAAACAGGACAAGCACCATCCTCCCGAATGATGGCCCTTTCATACAGCTGGCACCACCAGGTGACATCAAGTTGACCAACAGCAGAAGGGTTCCTGGAAGGCTGTAGATACTTTCTTCAGGGACTGTAAGTCCAGTTATAAAAAGCTACCCTCAGGAAACACCATCACTTGTACTGACAAGGGGTGGTCCTTGAGTGCCCGTGTAAACTGGAAGGTGAACGAAGGGCCAGTTATACTTGTATAATTCAGTTTCTTCATTTTTAAAACAAAGACAGTACTACCCTGTTGGCTTGTGCCTATTAATTTAAATAACACACAGACACTGACCCTAGAACATGGATTTCAGTAAGTGACAGAGGTCATGCTGACCATTGTTCTTGCTGCATCCACATTGCTCCATGCGGACTACATGCTAGTCAGAGCACATGTGTAAGCTCTTTCAAAACACCACCCTGCCTCCCTCCTCTGAAGGGCCTGGGCTTCAATCATGGTGGGAATCCAAGCAACTCCACCTTCAGGCACCAAATAAAAGCTCCTTTGGCTGGTGGAGTATACCAAAGGGTCACAGCTTCCGTGCTTTTCTGTTTCGGGCTGAGCTACATAGAAGATGTTGGCATATTCATGTCCAGGATCTAAGTCTGTTACGTTACACAAAGGGACTTTGTTCAACTGACTGAGTCAAATGTTACCCTGTTGAAACTGCCCTGGTGTGAGCAAAGTGTCAACACTAGAGCCCTTACAAGACACGGGCAGGAAGGTTAGAACCAGAAAAGGAGAAGTCTTGACGGAAGCAGGGGTTGAGTGATACAGCCATAAACTAAGGAATGCGGGACTCTCCTACATCAGCCTCTAGAGCAGTGCTCCTCAACCTTCCTGATGCTGCGACCCTCTAATGCAGTTTCTCACGCTGGGCTGACCCCCAACTATCACATTATTCTATTGCTACTTCATAACTGTAATTTTTCCACTGTTACAAATCATAATGTAAATATCTGATAACACAACCTCCAAAGGGATTGTGACTCACAGGCTGAGATCCGCTGCTCTAGGGGTACCAGCCGCGCTAACACCTGGACTTTAGCACAACAAAACCGGTTCTAGACATATGGTCCCCAGAGCAAAAGGTTTTAAATTACTAAGTCATTTGTCATAGCAATAGGAAATGAATACAAAAGCAAACAATGAAACCTGGGTCCTGGGTCCAGAAAGACACCAATCCTTTTCTTCCAAATTCCTTACACGAGAAGGAAGAATCTATTTTCCTTGGCCTGTGACTGCGTCACTTCCTCAGACGATGTTTTCCAGAGGAGGAATACAGTGAACACCAACAGGTTTTAGATATTCTAAGTCCATACATGATTTTGGTCAGTGGACTACAAGGCAGAAGGCAGGAAAAAGGGAAGCCACGTGTACAGCACGCTTGTAAGCAGCTGGTGCTCCAGCGTCAGGTGAGGAACGTGTGCTGTTGTTATTGTTTTGTTTTTAGAGAACCTCAGCAAAATCACTTAAGAGGAGTTAAGAAATTAAGTAGAGAGTTTTTTAAATACTGAAGAAAAGTTAGAAAATGAGGACTTCAGATAAATTCTGGGTAAATTGGCCAGGAAAAAAATAAAAGCTACAGCTTAGGCTGAGTGAAGAATTTATTTGTTTGTTTTGTTTTTTTTGAGACAAGGTGTCCCTATGCAGCCACGGCTGACCTGGCCTAGAACTTGCTGTGTGGATTAGGTTGGCTTTGATCTCACAGAGATCCATCTTCTTCTATCTCCCGAGAGATGCATAATTTTTTAAGACACTAGAACCCAGTAGGTAAGATATTATCCCACCCTGGGAGGAACGTGAGAGCCCATTCCCAACCTCACTGGAAACACAGCCCGAATCCTCTGCTCCCTGCCAGCCTAGCCACCATGTTTGAATGGTATTTGTAAACTCTAGATTACAGGAGTCTCCAGCGGGGAGTACAGTGCGCATCCTATTGTGCTCCAGCTGGCAGACAGCAGGGAAGAGAGCAGAGAGAAGACTGCATCTGGATGACACCTGAGTTTCATTTGGTTTATGCTGTCTTTGCAGGAGTCTCTAGGCTCCTTTTATTTAAGCAAAATGGTTTTCAAAGAGACCAGTTAACAGGCTTGCAGTGGAAGGCCTTTCAGAAGGGTGTATTGGAAACCCTTCACCACGTTAGCTTGGGAATCATGGAGAGAGAGGATGACTAAGAACGAGCTCAGAATGTATGTGTACACTATAAATCCAAACATACAAACATAAGGGTATTAAATTCAATGCAATCAGTGAACTGATAAAAAAAAAAGGTATTTTTGTGAGCGGGGCCAGAAACTGGGAGCTTTCAACCCATGTTTCTGTGTTTTATTCTTCCGTTTTTAGGTGTGTCATTAAGGACCCTTTTTCTTCTTTTGTGAATTGTCTCTGCTTATTTTTCTTCCTCTAAAATACTTTATTAAAGAAAAGAAATCTGGGGTTGGAGCTATAGTCCAGTCAGTATAGTGATTGCCTGGCATGAACCCAGCCTTAGGTTCTAGTCCCAGTACCTTATAAGCTAAGTGTGATGGCACATAGTTATAATCCCAGAATTTGGGAGATGGAGGCAGGAGGATCAAGAGTTCAGAGCCATCCTCTGAGAGTTCAAGGCCAGTCTGGGCTACATGAAGACCTGTCTCAAAAAAGAAAAGAAAAGAAAAGAAAAGAAAAGAAAAGAAAAGAAAAGAGGAAGGGAGGGAGGGAGGGTGGGAGGGAGGGGAAGAAAGAAAGAAAGAAAGAAAGAAAGAAAGAAAGAAAGAAAGAAAGAAAAGAAAGCAAAGAAAGAAAAAGAAGAAAAGAATCTTTCCTTTTGACTTTTGATCATACAATAGAAAAGCTCTGAGTGTACCCCCAGAGTTTCGTAATTTGAGCTCTATCTTCTAGCTAATCCTCTGCTGCCTATACAGGGCAGCATGGTTTCCTTAGAATGCTCTTCCACAGGACTGAGATCTGGGACAGCAGATCACTCTGTGATCTCAATAAATTATATGTTCTTATTTTTGCATCAAGGGAGGATGGTTTCTCACCAACTTGCACTGAACGATCCATGGACCACATGGGTAGCAAGGAACTTCTCGGACCGGAGGCGTCAAGATGTGAGTCACAATTTCTGTGTTAGTCAGTGTCCCATCACTAGAACAAAATGCCTGGTGTAGTCAAATCAAAAACAGCAAGGTTTCACTTTGATCCTACACTTCATATCCACGATCATCTGGGCATGTTGCTTTGGACTGTGGGAGCATGCCGTGGAGAAAGCTACTCAGCTTTGGTGTCTGGAAGGAGCGTGAGTCAAGGAAGAACATGTGGCCCAGGTCCAACACCCACCTCAAGCCCTTTCCTAATACCTAACTCCATTCCATGAGACTCCATCCTAAAGGTTCAAACCCTTTCCTATAGCACTATGGGCTGTGGGCTCAACCTTCAACACGTGGAAATTCTTCAGGACAGTTAAGATCCAAACAGTGCTTCCTGGTGTGAGAACCAAACTCCACAATAATGTGTACTTCAAACCAGTAAATCAGAAGCCTCTCAAAGCCACATACAAAGTCAGCCAAGAACACACGGTTAACTCTGACACCAGGAGGGTCATAATTCCAGGGCCTCCAAGACTGCCGGTAGCCCCACTATGGGGCCCAAGAAGTGCTTCTTCAAACAAACACTAACTAGATTTCAATACCAAATTCCTGCTTCTTCAAACTCCTTTTCCCATAAATGGAAAGGCTTCCCCTGGGAGATCCCCGGGGACCTTCCACTGGCTCTTGCTGTGGTCACTGCTCTTATCGCTGACATTACAGAGATGGTTGTGATGCCAGTCAGCTGGAATGTTTGTCCCAAATGCCAGGATATTCGCTTCTTTACAATTACACTTCAACAAAGCCTCTGGTACTCAAAAGCAGCACACGTATTTTAAACACTAAATGCCAGGTGATCAGACAGAGCCAGAGTCCAAGGGCACTCCCCACCCTAAACTGTACATGCCAAAACCAACCAAACCGCTTGCTTGTGTTTTCCTGTTTGATTACTGGCACGCAAACAATACAAGCATCATAGTCCACGCTGCAGACTTGGTATCACCCTCAACCAGGACAAAGGATCAAAACAGGCTCTGTTCTGGGACTCTCTGTTCTGTGGCCAGGGAGTTCTTGTGGGGTTTGTACTTGCTGAACCTGTGAGTGCCTACTAGGTTTCCTTAAGTTCCCAATAGACTCATTCCTGCAGCCAGCTCTTGAGTAAGGACCAGCCCTCCCTGGTGTTTTCTCTGACATGGCTTCATTATGATTCTAGTCATTAAAAGGCATTGTCCACTGTCAGGTAGAGGACACAGGGCCAAGTCTCCATCTCCACATAGCTCTGGGTGTCCTGCTACTTTCTTAGGGCCAAGTAGAGGTTCTGTTTCACAGAATCGCTTTGTAAGAGTTTTGGAAAATCATTAGATACAATCGCCCTGGTTGATGTTGAGAAGCACGCAGCAAAGAAGAGCAAAATAACCAAGATCATTCATCCAGTTTAGAGCAGAGCCGGAGCCAAACACATGGTCTCCTGACTCTTTGATCGTGGAGACCAGGGCTGACATGGACCTATATCCCAGCCTATACAGAGAAAGTAGTATTTGAAAGCAGCCCTCAGGGACTGGAGGTCTGTGGTTAAGAGCACTGCAGACGAATTGGTTCAGTTCCTACCACCCACACAGTGGCTCACAACTGTCTGCACCCTGGTTTCATAGGATTTGAAGTCCACTTCTGGACCCTGCAAGCACCAGCCACACACATGGTACACATACAGATATGCAGACAAACACTCATACATATAAAAAGAAAAACAAGTCTGTTTTTATTTTAAAGGATTTATTTTATTTTATTTATGTATATGAGTGTTTATCATATATGTATGTATGTGTGCCTGGTGCCTACAGAGGCCAGAAGAAGACACTGGATTCCCTGGAACTGGAGTTATAAACAGTTGTAAGCCACCATGTGGGTTCTGGGAAGTTAACCCAGTTCCTCGACAAGAACAACAAATGTTCTTGTGTTGGGGACTGTGGACCCCCAGACTCTGAATTTCCTATAAACAACTTGTTTTCCTGTGCTTGCAGCTGCTCTGAGCACAAGACCCTCAGGAGTTTCTTATGGCAAGGGAGTGGTTTCTGGTGGGTTTGCAGCTGAGAGTTAGAATGTGGCCATTGGTCAAGGAGACCCTATATAAGCTGCCTGGAACCCAATAAAGAGGGCGTTCTTGATTCAAGGGGGCATTCTTGGCATTCTTGTTTCAAGGATGACCCATGTCTCTGTCTCTGTATGTGCATGTGTATTTCAGTCTCCAGCCCCTTACCTGACTCACGAACTGTACCGTAACATGTAGAGCGAAGAACAGGCAGTGCGTTACACTCTTGACCATTGAGCTATCCATATTTTTTGATAAAATATCCCTCCAAGTATCCTATCCACAATGCATCGAATAACACCACCAGAGCAACTCTGTGAGACTGACCAGCTAAACAATCTCTCAAGTAGTTATTTTTCTACTGCAGGGATAAATCACAGTTACCAAGGCAACAAATAGGAGAAAACATCTATTTGGCTAATGGTTCCAGGGGGGTAAGAGTCCATTGTGGCAGGAAAGCCTGGCAGCAGGCAGCACACAAAGTGGCTGATGCAGAAGCTGAAGCTCACATCTTGACTGCCAGCACAGAGTGGAGAGAGGGAACTGGGAGTCAGGCAAGGCACTGGACCCTCAAAGCCTGTCCCTAGTGCCTTACCTGTAGCAGCAAGGTCACACCTCCTAAGTCCCAAACAACAAGACAAACTGTGGATCAAATCCCCCCCCCCAACACTGTGGGGGACTTTTCTCATTCAAACCACTACAGTATCTAACTATTCAAATAATGATAGATTAACAAGAAAACAACAGCAACAACAACAACAAAACACTTCATTGGATTCAAGGGGTGACTTTCCATCTAAGATCAGACGTGTGCTTGCCTGATTCAGTATTTCCTGGGTCTCGCTTTCCTAATTCATAACATAGCATTGGCAAGAGGTTCTTGCCTGCCTCAAAAGACTATTATGAGGGCAACCGAGATAAGACTTTATCCTGACAGCTGTTGTGTAAGTGATTTGCTGTCTGCACACCTAAGGCTAACACTTTATAGATTGCTGGAGGAAGCCGATGGAAAATCCTTTGACCACTCTGGTGTAAAACTCCGAAGGTCCTGTTCCTGTCCTGTAAAACCTGACAGTCCTGTAGCTCCCGTGTCACTACAGGACCAGTACTGAAGGTGTGAACTAAGCTGGAGACTTAAAAACACAGACAGAGACAGACAGAGAGATGGACACGGGTCATCCTTGACACAAGAATGCCAATGCCCAATCTATTGTGCTCAGGAGAAGCTTGTACAGGGGCCCTTAGCCACACCCAGTATATTGAGGAGTTACTACATATTAAGGATTTCGCTTGCATTGTCTCCCTCAGCCTTGATACTGTCTCCACCCCAAGGGCTATTTGAAGCTCATTTTATAGTTGAGTTTATGTAGACATCAGGAGATGGAGTAATTTACCCAGGGCCAAAGGCCGACTAAGAGAATGAACTCCATCAAGCAGAACTTCAGAATTCTTTCCAGTATTGAGATCACAACTGCCTGTAACTGCAGCTCTTGGGCATCCAATGCCTCTCCTGCCTCTTCTGGCCTCCATAGGCACTGGCACACACATGTTCACACTGCTACTACCACCACTACTACTATACACACACACATACACACACACAAACACACACACCACACACACACCACTTCTGTTTGGCTTCCAGCTCACTCATGTTACCTTTCTCTTTGCTTCTTCTCCCACCTCCCACGGATATGTTTCTTTTTAAATAGTGTCCACTGCTAATCCTTCCAATTCATTGGCTGATTTTCCCACAATGTCTAATCTGGCATCCATGGTAGCTTTATCACAGATATTATAGTCTTCCTATCTCAAAAGTTGATTTGTCTCTACTTATTAATATCCTTATGCTTTCTTTTCTCTTCTTAAAATATGGGTTGTATTGGCAACACGTGCTTTAGAATCGTTGGACTTCCTGCTTAGCATGTCAGTGCTGCAAGGCTCAGCTATTCTTCCCAGGTCACCCAGAGAAATGTAACCTTGCTTCTTTCATAAAAAACCCAAAGCTTATGGCTTGTTAGGGAAATGCCCCCCAACCCCCCCCCCCCCACCAGACCCAGTGTACTGCTCAGCTTCAATGTAAACCCACTTAAGGGAGTAGCACCTATACAAAAGGAGGTAGCAGGCCTGTTTTGATGAAGCTAAAGAGGTCTTTCTCTCTGACAAAGGAGACCCATGGCTTCTGCCAGCACCCAGGAAATAGTAGGAGACTGACTTGCTGCCTACTACTCACAGTGAATCCAAACTTCAGTCACAGCTGGGCACAGTAGTAACAAATGAATACAAATAGTACCTATGTGCCTGATCTTTCAAAAAGCACACACATGTTCATGCATGAACACTCATGTGTTTATACTTAACATAAACTTCTGAAAAAATGGATTCAGAATAGTGTTCACCTCCAAATATCATTGTTTAAACCAACATAATTTTATAGACATGACTTTTATAAGTATACATGCACTTACAAAAAGCAGATTATGAGCTTTATCAAAACCACATACTTTTCCTGTGTTAGCTGGTCAAAACTGATCTTGTGTCAAATAAAATTATATTTACCTAGGATTAGCACGTCATATCCATGTGTAAGACATTGAGCCCAAGTTAAAAGACTAAATAAATATATCTTGGGTTTGAGCCTGTGTTAAGCTATGATCACTTGCTTATAAAACTGTCATGTGTACACCAGTGGGGCTTGCTGGGAAGGAAGCAGCATAGTTCTGGATCTTAGGTAACTTGAAAGATCAGGAAATGAACAACCAGGTCAGAGTTGCTAAAGACTAGGTGGATCCTAAGGTCTGAACCTGATCTGTGACAAGCTCCGCTGGTTTTCCAGGCCTCCTGATCAACCCCCAAGTTCTCCTCAGTTGTCCTACAATATCTGCAGAAATCTCCTCAATTTCCTGCATCTCTCTACAGCACTGGAAGCTTCCATAGCTGATACGTGTCCGAATCAACATGACGTCACCATTCAAGTTGGCTCTGTAAGAGTGCTTTCCAGTCTATGGATTCGCTCTAATCTAACAGGCATCTTTTGTCTTTTCCTATTTGACTAAGGCGATGGGTGGATGTTGTTACTACCTGTTTACACTTGCAACTCTCTTCCTTAGGGCTATTTTTCTTTCTTTTCTCCTGGTCATCATTGCCATGAGCAGAACAAGCCGGAAATGATAGAGGATTCACACCTGCAGGAATAACTTCCCACCAGGCCTAGACAAATGTTCTGGCTTCCTTGCTCATCCTCTGGGCTGATTATGGGATAACACTGCCTCCCAGGGATGGCAGGAGGAGTGAGCAGGGGACTGCTTTCTCAGTACACTATGGACTGGCTCCTTCACCTCCCTCAACTTGCTACTGGTTGGGGTTCGCAAGAATCACCTTCAAAATTTGATTCAGTTTCTCAAGGAAAGCAGCAGGAAAAACCCAAATATAATCATTTAAATGGAACCCAAATAAATGTCAAGTGAACACTGGTAGATGGGCTATCCCCAACTGTACCAGGCTTTTTTCATTGAGGCCACCAACCAGCTGCCAAGTTGTGATACAGAGACTTATTAAATGGTTTGAATGATCAGCCTACCTTAGGCTCGTTTCTGCCTGGTCCTTTTTAACTTAAATTAACTTGTTTCTCTTTATCGGCCTTCTGCCTGAGAGCTTTTACTAATTTTCTTTCCTTCTATAGATCTTACTTTCACTGCTTCTCACATCTGCTGGCAGGCAGTTGCCTGGCTTCTGGCCCAAATCTCTCCCTCGTTCTCTCTTTCTCCGTCTTCTCTCATCTTACCTCTCTCTCTCTCTCTCTCTCTCTCTCTCTCTCTCTCTCTCTCTCTCTCTCTTGCTCTCGCTCTCTCCCCTAGACTTCTCCTCTTATTTATTCTCTCTGCCCACCAGCCCTGCCTATCCTTTCTCCTGGCTAGCTATTGGCCATTCAGCTCTTTATTAGACCAACCAGGTGCCTTAGGCAGGCAAGGTGAAACAAATGCAACCCATCTTTACCTAATTAAACAAACGCAGCATAAACAAAAGTGACACACCTTTCCACCATTAAAGTAATATTCCACAGCATAAACAAGTGTAACACATTTTTTGCCCAGTTAAAACAATACTTCACAATACCCAGTCATGCCAAGAGTGACTCTGTGTTTCCACAGAAACTTGGATTTATCACCAGCAGAACCAATTATATATTTTTGTGGCACTCAAAGCAAGATAAAAATTGGTCCAAAGCAAGAAGAAATGATTGTTGAAGATGCTTTAGTATAAAGCATCTTCCTTTTCTTTGCAACCAATCAACTTTGTCAAAGTATTTTTTTTATTAGCAAACCATCTATTGACTTATGTATATCAGCATATATTAATTATACATAGTAATGTATTTCTCCACATATGTATAATATATTTCCATCATATTCACCTCCGAATCTTTTACTTTGCTACTTAATGTCAATCTAAGAAAATTAAATTAAAAAAAAAATCTAGGATGAGTTTTACTGCTGACCTTTGTGAAATGTTTGTTTTAAAATGCTAATCTAAAGGTGTTTAACACCTATGCAGTCACCAAAATTACATTGTTCATAACTTGTATCTTGTGCTTTCTGCACACACGCAGATATGTACAATAACGAAATGGTAAGGGCTGAAGATAAAATGCGCTCTTACTTATTCCTTTCCCTGTTAACCAGAACTAGGGTACTGGCCCACATTCTCTGTCCCCTGTCCCCTTGGCGTCTCTAGCCCAGCAAGGATCGTTCAGGGCGTCTTCCCAACTTCCTGTCTGGGAATGACCTTGTTTTCTCTGCATACCAAGCTTCAAAGGTCTTTATTGAAATGACCTTCTGCCCAGGAAGACCCGCTGTGGCGCCTAGCTGGAAGCAGCCCTCATTTCTAGGAAGACGTGTGTACGCACACTCTGAAAGTCTTGTTCAGAAAAGGCGGAATGTTCTTCCCAAAGAACTTTCCTGACATAGGAACCAGTAGGTGTTACAGCAATGTATAAAACAGACAACAATGATGATAATGATATTTTTTTTTTAACTTGATACAAGCTGGGGTCACCAGGGCTGCAGCTCGTGGAACTGGTTGACTTGCCCCTGCCTTGGCCTTTGTTTTCTATGTTGTTGTAGCACCTGCTGGTTCCTGCAGCAGACAAGTTCCTTAGGAAAAACATTCCACCTTTTTTGAACAAGACTTCCAGTGTGTGTGTGTGTGTGTGTGTGTGTGTGTGTGTGTGTGTGTGTGCACGCATCTTCCTAGAAACCAGGGCTGCTTCTAGCCAGGCGCCACAGCAGGCTTTCCTGAGCAGAAGGTCATTTCAATAAAGACCATTAGAGCTTGGTATGCAGAGAAAAGAAGGTCATTCCCAGACAGGAAGTTGGGAAGACGCCCTGAATGAGCCTTGCTGGGCTAGAGTCGCCAAGGGGACAGAGAATGTGGGCCAGTACCCTAGGAAGTTACTCCTGGGCCTGTGCTGTTTGATAAATAGGGACCTAAAACCTTTCCTAAACACCCAAACTAACAATGTGCCAGATTCCAGAAGCGCAGCAAACAATGACTGGACATTCCTCGTCTCTTATTTGTGCGCTCAGACCTCTCAAAGAAAACAGAAGCTGAACTCTGACTTGGGCTTCAGATTGAGGGTGGAGTATGTGGGCTGTGTCTCGCTCCAACAGCCTCCTGCTTTCAGGATGTGTCTCCCCTTTCTGGATCAGCACTGTCCGAGGAGCCCTCAGGGCTCCCAGTGGAGGTCAGTGTGAGCGGGTTTAAAGCCTGATGAGAGTAACAGTTCAAAATGGAGAGACCCCCCTGGTTCACACGCCCAAGAGATGTGACTGGGTCACATTAGGAGGGAGTCTCAGAATTTCTCACATAGCTTCCTGACTTGAATGAGATATTAAAATGTCTGAGGGCACATACTTCTTTTTAAAAATTGTAGGAGAGACCCAGCCAATCACCTTGCTAGCAAGGGGCCAAGGTCCCCTGAGGATATTTTTTACTTATAAAGATTGCGGGTGTGCTCCCAACAGCCCTTTCTGCTTTCCTGGTCTCCGCGGAACCTGTGGTTCTGTAAGTCTATTTCCCCATTAAAGCTGTATATATTATTACAATCTGTCTGCATTCATTTACGCCGCTACAAAAAAATTCTATTTAAATTGTGAAATACATATGCATATGCATAAAACATACATGCTTATGTATCTAATTGCAAAATAAATAACATTAATAATATTGTATACATAAATACCTTTGAGTATTAATCTACAAATACCGAGATGATGGATATGCGTGTTTACGCATGGGGATGGGACATACACATGAATGCATTTTCTTCATTTGTCAAAGGTTGATAAGATCAATTCTTCATGAGAAGAAATAGAAACCGTCATTTGTTACCCTTCTCCCTGCTTCACTGAAATTACACTCGAAGCTTAGACTGCATACTCCCTCTGCCATCGCCACTGCCCACTGCCTTCTGTACTCTGGTTCTCTTGTTTTCTGTAGCACTTAGAATCTTGAAGATGAATCTTAAGCAGACGCAGGTGGCCGTAACAAGTGTCTAAAGTAGAAACCATTTGGTTATGATCCGTGCTATTCTTACCCAACTCTGCCACCTGGATAATGACTTTCTAGGTTGGAGCCTATAGCTGAGAACTTTTGTCTGGGAAGCTAGCAGGCCATCCCAAAGACCTTCCAAAGAGACATAATGGCTTAATTATTACTTTAATCAGAAGGTCAAGGTTTCTAAAGGGCAGCTTCCTTCCCTTAAGGTTTTCCCGGCCCCCTGGCTTTATCCACAGCTGACCTGTTCTTCCCACAGTTCAGCGGGCTCTGGGTTACAACAGGGAAAATGACCAGCTGGATCTCCAATCTGCTTCGTGCCCTGTAAACAAGATGTACCCTGATTAAATGAGGTGCATGGCGGAGCCTGCGAGGGGGAGGAAGCTGAACAGGGACTCGGAGGCAGTTGACTCACAGGTTAACTACCCATTAAAGTGGAATCTAAAACAAGAAATAACCTTTCCCCGCATGGTTTGTATCCGAGGCTTGTGCAAAGGAAGAGGCACTGCGCAAGATAACCGTGCTTGTGGCTGACGGGTGAGCTGGACTTGCTTGACTGGCTCTGAGCAAGCGCGCCAAAATGGCAGAAGGAATTAAGGAGAACACTGGTTTGCGGAGAAGACCCCTAAGTGTAAAATGAACATCCCAGACCCTGTCTTAGAGACGCACACCCTCTCCCACTTCTCCTGCAGCCTTCCAGGTGGAAAGGTCAGGGTGGCTTATCCCAGTGCCATTCCCTACTCCCACCCTGCCTCGGCAATACCGTATCACACCATCAAATTAAAAGCAGTTCTTTGGGGAGGAGAAAAAGAATATGCCAGGCTTAAGTGCCTCGTTAGTAACGGGGCCTTTTCAGTGATCTTGGAAACAAAAAAGGGAAAGAGAAAACATCGTAGGCCAGAAAGTCTACCATGCTAAGCCAGTCTAGGTTTGCAAGTTGCTCTAATTAGTTTGCCCCCAAGAATTTGGGCGGTGGTGGCTGCTGGCCTCTCTACTCAATGGCATTTTCCCAGAATGGACTTTTGAGATTCGGTTCCACCCAGCTCGACTCTGCTGGTTTTCCTGGGAGGCTTGGGTTTTCTCTGGAGATTGTTTCTGGGAGTCTGCCCCTGTTTTCCCCAGCTCTGATAGCTTCAGCTGTTCTTCTCAGACTCTATACCAGATAACCCCTTTGTTCTCGCCACAGCTGCTGTCAGGGCGTCCTTTAACTCTTCCTGTGTACTCATCTGGAAGGAATGGAGCTCCTGAGAAAGAAGAATCAGCTACAGAGTTCATCCTTTGCAGTGCAGGCTGCTCAGGTCTACCCTACTAGACATTCGCCCCAGGCAGCAGCAATAAAACCCACATACAGCCCCAGGCATCTCAGAAAACAAGCCAGCCCCCATATCAGGTACCTGAGCCAGGCCAGGCGGGAGGGAGCTCATAACAGATATATTTTTTCCTTTGTTTTAGAACAAATGGTGCTCCTGAGTGCCCAGGTTTGAGTTGAGGGAAATGAGGGTACTGGGAAAGACAAAACAAGAAGTGTGATCGTCCTGTTTTCTTCCTTTCCCAGAGTTTCCAGGGTGTCCCTGTACCCCACCCTGGGTCAGCTGGGTCAAGGGCAGGACTGGCAGGCAGGCAAGCTGGCTCCTGCCTGGAATGTTCAATGATGGCTCCTGTTTTGTTCAGCTACAGGTTCCCTGGAGGCTGGGCCTGTGTAATGCCTAGTGTAACTTCTCCAGTCCTTGGGAAGCCTCTCCGAGACATTCTTTGCTGACTATCACCCCTTCCAAGGCTATCACCCCTTCTGAGGCCCTAAAATCAGGTGGTGCCTTGCATTTTAAAATATACAGCATGGAAGGTTCTGGAAACTGACAAATTGATTACTTTTACACCCCAAAGGCAGAATGGGATTCAAAACTGTTCTATTCTTCCAGATAGCCTTTTACATTCCTGTGATAGAAAATTGCAAAGCCAGGTAAACTCTGTTAGGAAGCATCCAGAGGAAGGAAACCAGGAATCCTGCCTCCAACTGCGGTGACAAAGATCAGATGCAGCCCACAGGTGCAAATGCCAAGTCCTGCCCTCTCCTCTCAACACCACCCACTTCCCCTCCTGACTCGGACCCATCCTGGCTGTGGCTGTTGTGTTGCTCTCCCTGAGAGTTTCAATGTCTTACCACAGATAAAAACCTTCATGGCTGCCCTGTGGAAAACCGCCTGCCTCACCTGCATGGCCTGCCCCTTACCTCACAGTAATGTTTCAGAGGTAAAGCCGTTCGCTATCATATAACCGATTCTGCCATGTTGAGACCTTTGCTGTGCTTACATAGATGCCCTTCCAGCTACCCACACTGTTGGTTTCTCCCTTGACGCTAACAGGTCGTTTGGCTAGTCCCTGATTCCCTGCCACAGGGCCACTTCTCCATGGTTTTATTACTTCTCCGTCTCACTTCACACTTGCCGTTTTTATCAGCTATTGTGCTTGGACCCAGCTCTCTGGACCTGGACCTTTATCTACAGTCTCGCTGAAAACCCGGCAGGATGGGGCAACCCAAGACTTGAGCGACTCAATGCTGAGCTACTGTTAACAGTGGGAATGGATGCGACGGAGGCCAGAAGCTTAACAGCTAAAGGGCTGTTTGTTTCACGTTTACAAATGTGCCTTCAGGGTCAAATTGGGGAGAAATAAACGGACAATGGGTGAACCCCGACAGCTGTCACTTCACCGAGTGTTTGTACTTAGAACTTCATGCTAAGGATGCTCAGTGTTTGTTGGCTGACCACTCCTCAGCCATGCTCACAGAGGAGTGGGGAAGTGGTGTCAGCTCTTGCGATCCTTTGCAAACTGGCTTCACCTCCGCTCATTCCTAAGAAAATAGCAGCTATGCCAAGGGCTAAAAGCCATGGAAACAGTCATTTTGGAAACCGAAGAAAGCAAAGCCACAAAACTAAGCCTTATAATATGAACTCCCAGGTCATGAGACCCTTAGGTTCTTGAGGTTTCAGGGTGAAAGGGAGAAGCAGAGCTGAGAAGTCTACAAGAGAGAGGAGGCGGCAGGGTGGGGGTGGGGTGGGGGGGGACTGCAAACCAAACCAAACCTTGCCCACCCCATGATATTCCTGGGAGCTGACTTGATGTGGGAGGCAGCAGAGAAATTTTCAAAACAAACTTATTATCAATGAATTTAGCCGAACGCAGTATGCAAACAGTTCAGAAATATTGTGGAAAAGCAAGCCACCCAAGTACGATAGAATAAAGCTGGAGAGGAATGGGGATTGGGGTAAAGGGGGGCAGAAAAAGAGGGGTGAAAGAGAGACATGGTGAGAAAAGAGGAAGGAGAAAGAAAAGGGAGGAAAGACATCATGGGAAACAGAGGACTTCCACACACACTCTACCTAGTGGGGACATGGTTACACAAGAACCACGCCTGTGCCCCATTCAGGTGGTAGGACAAGCCGCTGGCACCTCCTTCCCACAATGTGCAGCCCAGACGGAGTGTTTCGACCTCTGGCTTGTCCCCCACCCCCTTGCTCTGCTAGTAACAGCGCATTCTTTTGCTAATTTTTCCTTTTAAAGGAGATAATGCCCTCACTAAAAGGTCAGCCGGCTAAAAATATTCTTGCTCGGATTTTCCAAATCCGTGTGCTTTTCTGCATGGTTTCTCCGCTTTCAGTCTCGCCTCAGAGAAATGACTGAAGTATTTTCCACCCCCAGGGAATCATTTTCCAGGGACCGGTGCCAAGGTTTGCCTTCTTCCTCCTCCATCTCACCCACTCCGGTCTCCCCAGTGAGTTCTGTGAGACTCAAAAGAACAACTTTATTGTAAAAGAGAGTCAAAACATTCTTCTGGTTTTGAAGCCCCAACGAAAGCCAAGGTTCCTTTTTAGCAGTTCCCTTTACAGCGGCAAAGGGTATCGACTAATGCACTTTTGCATGCACATAATTAAAACACTCTATCTTTGGAACGGGGCCCCCAGTTGCAGTGAAGACGGGAGGTGCCGTAAAGCATCTTACTGCCTGTAGGTTGGCACAGCAGCCTCCTCTCGACCACAGCAAGCAAGGTGATGGTTGCCCCGAAAGGATACCTGAAATTCCGACTTGTGGAATCACTTGTCTGAGCTAAGACAGAGGCTGCTCTTCCCTGGAATCTTCCAGACCAGGTGCTGGCACCTCATTCCCACAAGGTGCAGCCGAAGGACACACTGGGAGGCACAAATCCCTTCTTGGGCACATAATTTGCCTTCGTCAGATTTCTAGTACCAGAACAAATTCCTGAGATAAATCACCTCCGTAACAGGGAGTGTCGCTTGGCCCAGAGGGAGCGACACTATCAGGAGGTGTGGCCTTGTTGAAGAAATGTGTCCTGTAGGGGTGGTCTTTGAGCTCTTATATACTCAAGCTATGCCTAGTGTGACACACAGTCCCCGGATGCCTCTAGGTTAAGATTTAGAACTCTCAGCTCCTTCTCCAGCGCCGTTTCTGCCTTCAGGCTGCTGTGCTTCCTGTCATGATAATAATGGACTAAACCTCTGAACCGTAAGCTGGCCCCAATGAGATGTTTTCCTTTATAAGAGTTGCCATGGTCATGGTGCCTCTTCACAGTAATAGAACCAACCCTAATATACCTCCTAAAGGTTTCATGAGCTCCCAAAACTGCATCAGAAGATAAGGCCAAGTGTACAACACCTTATATTCACATAATAACAACTTTTCCCTTCCTGTAGGGGCTCCTGGATTCTCTTTTGAGACTTTGTTCCAACTATCAATCTACCAATGCCTTTCCTTACTCCACTTTCCTCATGACGGAAGCATTTCCCCAGACCCAGCCTCATCTGCAGGAGGCCTTGATGCCAGAGTAGTTCCAGGGAAGGTGGCATGCAGTGAACCCAGGAGACATAGCAATGCCTTCCATCCAGAAAGACTTCAGTTTTCAGACACAGAAAGGATGGACGCAACAGATCAGGGATATAAACAAACCCCTGCCTTGTAATAACTGCTTGTTTTGTGTCTCACAGTTAATGTCTCATTTTATGAAAGTTTACTTTTATGCCTTTGCAACACTTTTGGCCTCACACTGTATCCAGAGGAGAGCCATTGTAAAGAGCTCCCATCAGGACTGCCTGCACTAAGGCACTGCCTTTGAAAAGGAGAAAAAGAGAAACTACAAAAGCAAATTTTATTTTTGGCATCCTAGGCTTGCCTTGACAGGCTGGGGTCAATTGGTTTCACCTCCTGTGATCTGCTGTTTTGCAGGGAGGCCACTGGGTATATTAAGTTTCAGGAAGACATTGTCTTGAGGCAGCCCAGGTGGCTGGCTGCTGATGGCAGCTAAACCTGATGCTAATGAAGGGAAAAGGAGAGGCAAGGGCCTCAAACCAACCCAAACAACGCAGGCTAACTTAGATCACGCAAAACACAGCTCGGTTTCCAAAGGGTTACTAAGAGACAGCGTATTTCCATCCAGATACCTCAAATGACACGTTCTACTGTGGAATCCTTTCAATGAACTTTTTACAGTCACATAACAAAAGAAAGCCACACATCAGCTCATTTACCGAATACACCAAGGGAGCATCAGGCGGGCAGTTTTCAACAGAGTGGGGAAATCTCTGCTGCAGGTCCCAGGCTCTGGCTGAAGGCATGCTTAGCTGTTAGGTCAGCAGGAGCTAGTGCTCTGCAGAGCTGACACATTCCACGGGGTTAAAGGTTTAACCTGATAGTTGGAAGGCTGTGAGATCCAGAGGTGGGTGATCAATGCCTACTAAAGGGACTGGAGACAATCGATGATAATGTTTAGCTCTTGATCTGCAACATTCCAATGCTCTACAATCACAGAGATTTTAATGAGTCCTTCAGTCTGTAGAATCTTCATTATGTATGGTGTTGGGATGGGGCACCTCAGTCTATACAGGCCAGAAAGAGAAAGCGCTGGTTCAGCAGCACCCCATTCTCTCTGGTGGGTGATTGGTGCAATGTGGGTTCAGAGATGCTCTGTCACAGCAGCTCAGGTACACCTACCAGTGTGGCTGGGACACAGCACTGTTTCTAGTGCAGAATAAGATAGGACACACACACATGCACATGTGCACACGCGCGCGCACACACACACACACACACACACGTGCATACACACCACTCCAGAACATTTGCAGCTGTGTTCACTCCACCACCACAGCTCTTTTCCTGTGCATATTTTATGTGCCACATTTGCCTGAGTATACATATGTGTACCACATGTGTGAAAGCGCCTGTGGGGGTCAGAAAAGACATTGGATCCCTTGGAGTTACAGATGGTTGTGAGTCACCCTATAGGTGGTAGGTACCAAACCCAGGTTCTTTACAAGAACAGCCAGTACTCTTAGCTGCTGAGCCATCTCCCCAGTGCCAAGTACCATAGTTTCTTTTTAAGGCTTGTACTGGTTCAGTCTTCCAATAAATGGTTGAAGTAATATAGTTGGACATTTTCCTTGGGACCACAGGCTCCCCAACAATGACACAGAGACTTAGTATTAACTATAAAAGCTTGACTGATAGCTTAGGCTTGTTACTAACTAGCTCTTACAACTTAAATTAGTCCATTTTTATCAGTCTTGCTTTTCTCTCACGGCTTTATTACCTTTACTCTGTACTGTCCACGCTACTTACTCTCCATCTTGCTGGCGATTCTTCCTTCTTCTTCTCAGCATTTTATGTGCCTCAAAAATCCTGACTAGCTATTGCCCCTCTAACGTTTCATTAAACCAATCAGAATGACACATTTTCACAGCATACAAAAAGATTATTCTAAAACAGACTAGCTTTTGAAATCATTTCATGTCTGAAGCTTCTGGGATTCAAAGACGTGATGTAAGCTTCTTAAGGTCATCCAGCAAAGTGAGTGGCAAAGGTAGGGTCAGACTGAGGACTCTGACGGGGGGGGGGGGACGGGGGGGATCTTTACTCTTTCCTACTATCAAGAAAGGAGATGCTGAAACAGAAAGCAGAATCCTCTGTGGTCTGGATGTCCACCCAAAGTTTCTATATTGGAAATTTAGCCTTCAAAATCATGTTTACAGTATCGGGAGGATTTTGGGAAGTAATCAGGGATAGCTGAGGTCCCCAGAGTGGGACTTTGTTGTGGCATCACAAGCTTTAAGAGAAGAGGAGGGGCTGGGGTTGGTCCCTTGCCTCATCTTACCATGTGATACCTTCCACCTTGTTTATATGCAAAACTTTCACTTGATATCAACAACATGCTTTGGGACTTCCCAGGGCCCAGATCTGTCAGCCAAATAAACCTATTCATTTTTAATGACTTGTTCTCAAGAGCAGACAGACTAAGAGAACAATTCATCCCTTAGCTTATAATTTTAGATGGAGGTGTACTTTATTTTTCATGGAAAGTAGTTTGGACAAAATGGTATTGTTCCACCAGCAATGTGAAGTCCAAACTCATTGTTCTGGTACTCTTGGCAGAATTGTCCTGGTCAAAGCAAAGATATTCTAAAGAGAGATATTTGTACCCCTCCCTTTGGCTATCAGACTTATAGAACAATGGTCTCTGAGGAATTGGAATTTCCCCAGGAATCTCTTTCTGGGAAAAGGAGAAGGCTGAAGCCCCTGAAGCTGGTGCCAGCCAAAGGAGGAACTTGTTTCCCAGGAAGAGATACCCCATAATTCTGACCTGTCTGCTGACTTTGCAGGAGAGACCAGGAGCCCGGACAATGCTGGGTCAGTGATGGATGCAGCTACACCTAACCCTGAACCTCAGGTCAATACTCCAAACTTGGGTCATCGCTGAACTTCTCTGTCTTCCCAACATGGCCACATTGAATAAATCTCTTTTCTCTGCTTGTTACTCCTGTTTCATTGTCCTGTTGAGAATGAGTGGCCAAGCCTAGCTCTTAGGGGTATCAGGGTCCAGGTTCTGGCCCTAAGAACTCTGATAACACTGGCGCTTATACTTTATGCCAATCCACTTTTGAGTCCCACCCAGCACTGCCGCCTGTGAGCCTTTCTCACTCACACTCATGCTGGGGATGCAGGCCCTAACCTTGGATTCCTGCTGCTCCCTCATCCTGAGTGCTCACCTCTGTTATTTTCTCGGCTGAATACCCCCTATCTACTTTTAGAAACCCATACTTCCAGCCCGTTCTGGTGTTTAGTCACCAGGACAGACACCACTGCCCATCTAAGCCCCCAGGAGCTTCTCCCATTTCTGAAATGGTATAATGACCTCTAGCTTGTACCTCTCATTTGACGTGAACTAGATGCAACCTTGGATTTTCTGAGGGTCCTCATATTCACAGGCTACCGAGTTAGGACATGGATAACGAGGGCTAGCAAACAGGCTTGTTTCTGGAAATGCAAGTTAGGAAATTCCGGTCATAGATATGCCAGGCATGACATCATAGAACTGGGAAGGTGTTAGGGTCCAGGAGCCTTGCAGAGAGCTAAGAAGCAGGTTGTCAAACACTGGAGGGTCAGAGGGGGCAGCACTGAGTGAGGGGGGTCTGGGTGAAACAGTCAAAGCACTGGCTTGTGTTTAGGTTAGAGGGTTGGAGAGCGTCAAACTTTAAATATATGTTCAGAATGCTTTCAGAAAACCGGAGGCTGAACTCGAGAGATCTCCCTCACCACTGTTGATGTTTTCACAGTATTCTCAGAAAGAAAACAAGGCTGGAAAGGGTTGTAGCACTTTCTGCCATCTTAAATGTGCAGGTATGAACTATGCAGCTATGACAGGAATATAGGGGCTACTCCTATCAAAAGAAATTTTGGACAGATAATTCTGTGCCAAAGCCTCTCTCATTCTATACCCTTTGGAACATGTTTAATACATGCTATTTACATTTAGTCTGATCCATCTTTAGTTGAGATTTAAAAGGGGGGAAGATTAGGAAATTTTTAGAGATGGATCTGTATTTTGGCCAACTTTTACTGTTAAAAGCTAGCATTTTTTGGCAATTTTTGAACAAAAGAATGAGACATGACAGATTAGGAGTAGCCAAGATAACCAAAGAATTCTTTGAGTTGTACATTATACAGTTGGAATCCTATCAAGTGGCTTTTTCCATTGGAACTTTAATTTTTTTTTCTTCAAATTTCATTATTTTCCAGGACTAAAAACACTAAATGGATATTGAAGACTAAATCAATTCTTGCTTATTTTCTTTGGGTTGTTCAGATTTCCAATTCTAAGAAAAGCCCTGCTTTCACGGTGGGACTTATCTCAAGGGTTCCTTTTGGTTCCTCTTGAGGATGCGCTTTTGAAAAACGCCTTAATTGTCTTCTACATCGCAAAGAGAGAAGATCCTACCCACCTCTGTGCTCACAGAAATAGTGACTGGAGTCAGATGTTCATACACATCTGGAACGGGGGTATTTTAACAGTAAGGAATTCATGTAAAAGGACACTGTTCAGCACGAAGCAAAAATCCTCTCAGGGTTGTCAGCCAATCATTAGCTCTGCAAGAGAGGAGGTGGCACAATGTTGAACTGGTCTGTATTTGGGACACCACTGTAATCGAAATTTCAGCCCAGGCTTTCCATGGCTTCTCCATGACAGTCGCTGACACCACAGATGAATCCCACTGTCACAACCAATACAGTGTCACTTGATCCTGACCAGGGCTAATCAGTATGCTCCTCACCTTCCCCACCACACCATGGACCCCGCTCCTAACATTGTCCAGGTCCTGTTCTGCAGATGCTTCCCAAACACAGCATCCCACTCCTATGACAACCACAGGACCCTTTAGTTCTTTTGTCTATGCTGGACTCAAAATAGCCACAAAGACCGGTTTTGACTTTTTTTTTTTTTTTTTTTGGATGTTTTTCTGATCCAAATAACTAGTTCTAGGCATTGAACTGGTGAGGTATCACAAATCTGGAATCCACGCTGGTTTTACTTACGAAGGAAAATAGTCTGCTTAGTTGAGACCTTAATTAAACACATGAACACATTTTACCAGTTTCTGGTCACTGGTATGTAACTCTTATGATGAAGGATCGGGTTAACGGTTCCACGCTCAGCACTACCAAGCAGTACCCACCTAAACCTTAGTGTGGAGGCCCAAAAATGTGAGCCTATTTCCACCTTGTCTGAAGGTCAGAGAGTTTCAGCTTGCTCAAAGTTGTAAACAACAAGTGTGTCTACACACCTTGACCTGGGGTGTGATTCCTTGGTGTTTTGGACAATAAGATGGCCCACACAGGTAGATCCATTCCACCTTGACCAAAGATCAGAGAATTCTAGCATACTTCTGCTCCTTCTTTGGAGTTAGGAGGCTTGACCTACGGAGTGGCTGCCTTCAGGATGCTTGGTCTAGGGTGGGTTCACTGCCTAAACAACAGAATGCTTTTCTCATGAGTTAATGACTTGATGTCTCAAAGTATTGAAACAAGTAACTGCTCTAGTTGTCCTTTGTATCATGTTAAAGCGGTCTTTTGCCTTCTCTTCCCTGTTGTACTGGGGTATAAAAGTGTAAGGAAAATCAACCATGGGCGATTTCAGCATTCACTGGAACTCCCTTCCATAACTATCCTATGCTCTTGCCTTATTATTTTCACTGGTGTCTTTGGCCTCTTATTTTTCTAATCCTCATGCCCCTACCCTGGTAAGTGGTATGCTTGTCAAAGCTGGTCTCGGACACCTCAGTTAGGCCTTGCTGCTTTCTTCATAAAGTGTTAAGGTGACACTTTATGGCAGGTGGAGGAGCTGGACTCGGGCTCTCCAGAGGTAATCCATGGCCCCCGAGACCACCTGAGTCCAGACAAGGGTTGCTGTGGTCACTGTAGGTCAGCCTTCCGAAGTGACTTTGTCTAACCAGCTGCTCAAGACCACGAAAGACCTTTGTTTAACTAAGTAAATGTATTCTGGACAGAAGCGCAGGAAGAAAACACACGTTTGGGTTCATCCCAGGGGAAGAGTGCTTGCCTAGTGTGCACGAAGCCCTGGGACGCAACCCAAACAGGACCAACAAACAAATATCCTATTCGAACAACAAAACTGCTTTCCGAGTGAGAACAGACCATGATGACGAAAAGGAATGTGGTAAAGGTTTGCCAGGAAAGGTCAGGAAATAACGTAATTACAGCGGCTGCTCTACCAAGAGATTTTCATACTTTCTCTAGGCATACGTGTGAGTGTGAACACGTGCTTACACACACACACAGCTTATGGATTTTAAATTTTTAGGTTTTCTCTTTGACCTTGAAAACCAAGTAGCTCAAGTTGCCCAGAGATTAAAGCTTCAAACCTCAAGGTTATGGGTAGGGTTGCAACACGAGTTAGGATTAAATGTTGAGTTCACGGTGCTCGACTGGTCCCAGTCTAGGGAAGTTGTGAGCATAATACACCTGTTTAGATGGTGTTGCACAACAGTCTCAGCCTGAACTGTGAGAAGATATGGCGAGTCCATCTACTTCTGTGTTGATCAGGAAAGGACTAGCAGGAACATTAGGTCTCAAATGGAGTGTCCTGCACAGGGAGGGCAGACGAGAAGGAGGACCAGGTCTCACTCAGAACGCATCCATAGGCTTTCAAGGTAAGTCTCAAAACTGTCGCCACCTATTTCTGTGCCTTGTCCTACTTCCGTTTGTGTCACCAGTTGGAGTCACCCAGTGGCAGTCAACATAAAGGGACAAAGAAGGAATAGCAGGCTTAACCCTCAGGTCCTCGTGTCACGGCGTCTTATGGTTGGGAGCAACTTCTGTGTTTGTTTTCTCAGTCCCTACAGAGCACCCTGTGTAACTCAACAGGTGCTTTTCAAGTCAGCTGCTTTGGACGTGAAAGTGGCAGCCCTGAGTGGGGTCCGAGCTATAGTTATTTCTGTGCAATAAACAAAGCTATTAGCAACCGGATCTGAGATAGCTGGTGACCTTGTACAACTGACAGGCACGTCAGGCACATCCTTCAGGGGACCTCACTGAAGTCACTGCAGTGGCTTCCTCAGCTTGGACATATTTGGTCTAGGGAATGCAAGGAATTTGCTGGCTGAGCAAGTTCATCTGTTCTGTTTTGTAACAGGCTCCTCTCCATTACCGCTTCTAAAAAAAGAAAAAAAGAAAATCCCCGGCAGGCTCCATTTCAGAAGTAGTACTATGGTCAATGGGACAGTTTTAGTCTGGAAGAATTTTCTCAAACTAAATAAATAAAAAAGCACCATGACCTCAAGGACACTGAATCTGGTTCTGGCTCTCAAAGAGCTCCACTTCCCTCCCTACTAAAAACCTGTAGCAAGGCCTAGAATGACATCTGTCTGCCTGTCCTGCAGACAGACGGCTGACGGGAGGGAGCAGAGCTACAGGCTCAACAGTCACTCTACAGTTATTCCCGTTTATTGATGGTTAAACCGTGCGCCACAGAAACTGCACATCGTGGGCACTGGGCACGCAGAAGCAATGGGCGGCACTCCAGGACATCACAGCAGCTCTAACGCTGTGCAGTGTTTGGCACTGTCTTCTCCCGGGAAGCCATTTAATCGTCACTAGCTGTGCACTGATTTCAATTTGATAAAATATCTTTAAGCATTAAGTAATGGAATTTGAGAAAAATGCATAAATCAAGGTCAGGCTGAGTTAAAACTCGCACTAATACAACCAATGTAACTCTTGATTTGTCACTAACTCTCAATACTGTATCTTAATCATTCTTCAGAAAGTAAAAACTGGTTAGTGATGGCATGTTAGAAACCATGTTTTCTCTCATGTTTAATTTGCTCACTTATCTTTAGGAGGAAAACCAATTAGCATCTTAAGGGAATGAGCCCAAAAGTACTTACCAAATTAACCAGGCCGCCAAAGTAGAAAAAGAAAATAGAACCACTGCACCATCTAGTGGCAGAATGTAGCCTTGCAACTAAGCCAACCAATGCAATTCCATTCTACAAACCCTCCCCAGAACTTCTGAGCCTGAAAATAGTCACAAAACTGGCCAAAAGTGGGTCTGGCTGCAACAAATAATGAAACTTACAAACAAGCAGACAGTGTTAAGGGGTGTAAATGAGTCTCAAGTGTTTCTCAATTTCTCTCTGCAAGATCCACCATAGGTCCAGGCATAATTTTATAAATCGATAGAATTAGGCTTAATACCACCAAGGACGTGAGTACCCCTCCAGTAAGTCTGCGCTGTTTTGTCCTGTCTGAGCAGGACTTGTCCTCCACAAGTCTTGGTGAGGGGCTCAAGTGTCTTCCATCTGGATTCTGGCTCTGGTCTTGCCATAAGTATGACATTTATTGCCATGTCTCAATGCTCAGCAGATATAAAATGTACAAAGATAGTACCCATTTAAAAACAATTTGTTTTGTTTTTGGATTTTTTTGAGACAGGTTTTCTCCATAGCTTTTGGTTCCTGTCCTGGAACTAGCTCTTGTAGACCAGACTGGCCTCGAACTCACGGAGATCTGCCTGCCTCTGCCTCCCGAGTGCTGGGATTAATTAAAAACATTTTGGAACCAAGAAAAGAAAGTGAAGTAGTAAACTTTTGGTGCATGTGTGCAAGATTTGCATTTTGTCTAAGGTTTCTGTTTGTTTTGCATCATGGGCAATGTGGAAATGTATTTAATAATTTTGTAATTTTTATAGTAAAATGAGAATGTTTTCTGATACCCCCAAAAGGAAATTTACTCCAATTTGGTAAATTAAGAATTAAATAAAGACCAGTATAAGTGAAAAATGTGTTTACTTGCAAGCATTATACGTTAAGTTAGTTTTTGTCCTGATAGGGTCAGTGATATTCATAGGAAGAGACAGTCTACTCCTTTCTCAAGATGGTGGGCCTGGCACCTCCCTCAGAAATCCCTTTAAACAAACCCATATTCTGCCTAAAATTTGACAGCCCAAATCCTAAGGCTCCTCCACAAGGCCGTGCGTGTGCTGAGGTCAACATCAGGTACTGTCCTCTGAGCTCTCCATTTATCTGCTGAACTTTGTCATGTGGGTTTGGGGGACAAACTCAGGTCACTAGACTTGGTGGGGAGCACACTTACTCAGTGAGCCATCTCACTAGGCTACTTCACTTTTTGAGAGTCTATACTGGACCAGGAGCTGACCAATCAGGGCTGGCTAAGGAGCAAGGCCAGGGATCCTCCTGTCTCGTGTCCTCTAGTGCTTGGGTTACAGGAACATGCCATGGCACCTAGCTTTCCCCATGTGTGCTGGAGTCATGAACACTGACTGCCAGCATCACTGACTGAGCCGTCACCCCAGTCCCGGGAATAATTTTTAGAACAGTGACTCTTAGAAATAAATGTTTATGTGGCCCAGGATTGGTTCAACACAGACTGGCTCTTGGCAAATATAAGCCAGGCCAAATTTGTCTTTCAACTTGTTGCTTACCTTTTCAATACTTTCATGGTCCACAGGTGAAACTGGCCAGAAAAAGCCGACAGAAGATCAAGAGAGGCCATGTTATTGTATTTTTCTATGGCTCTTGTGGTGGCAGAGATTAAACCCAGGATCTTACAATTACAAGACAAGCATTTTAGTTCTGAGCCACATCACTGACCTAGGGAATAGAGTCCACTGTGAGCAAGTCAAGAAGACACAGGCTAATCAGTCAAGAGTCCAGACCTGTATAAAGCTTTTGAAGACAGGTTTATTTATATATAAGTGCATGAAATTGAATACAGAAACTTTATTAAAATACTATATATTACAAATTTTAATCCAATAAATTCTGTGTAATGACACTGAAGTGCTGGAGTCACTTTAACAGATGCTCTGTGTGTCTACAGCGGTTCACCCTGTATATTACAGAGAGGAGAGCCATGTGCGGATCTCAGAGGTTTCCTGGGACCAGAGGCGGGATGGAGTGAGCTGTGCACCTCTCCTTTGCAGCAGTGAATTGAACTGCGGTTGTTTTCACAGGCCAACTTTCAAGAACCAAAATGAACTTGCATATGTTTATTGCTGCCCTTTGAAGAAAATGTGTGGTGAAAAATAATTTAAAATAAGGACCAGCATCTCTGAGGCTAACCCGATGCTTACTGCAATTAAAATACTTAAAATTCACTGCAAAATCTGTGTTCTTCAGGGAGTTATGCTATATACACAATGAGATTTGTACATGACTTGGGAAATAAAAAAATCGCTCATATAAAATTAAAAATCAATAGTATACAATATTTACAGCCTGTTAGGTATTACATATAAACATAGTTTAAATAATCCTTCCAAATGAAACTGTTTTATGTAAACATGCAGTACACATATTCATACAGTGTAGTTTACAGCTGGAGCAGAAGGGAGGATTGTGTTCACACAACGCAGGTACTTCATCACACACACTGTTTGAGCAGCACCCTCCAATGTCTGTTCTTCCTGTCTTTAAGCTTCACAGTACATTTAGTATTTTTATTGTAAAAATAAATCCCTGATGGCAAACATATTTCTAAGGTTACATAAAGTCTGTCTTTGTACTACAATATTTAACTAACACTGTTCACACAGGGATCTCTGCCGTAAAACTCAACTTTAAAATCCCACACTTAATTTGCTTGACAACATTTTTCCCTATTTCATACTTGCTTGGAAAATGAAACAAAACAAAACAAAAACCAGAGGAAAATGCCATGTGGTGAAGGACAGGGAAAGTAGTGATCACCTGTCATACAGTGGCTGGCTGGTTTCTAGGGAACCATATGAAGTTAGCAGCTGGACTGGTCTCGGTGGCTCAATGCTGGTTCTGGAGTCTCATTGTAGGTGGTGCAGGCAAAGCCAGCTCACTGGTACCAAGCCCAGAGCTCCCTTAGTCCACTCTGCACAGGTCTCTTAACTTTCAAGGCACTGAGACATCATTCAGCTTTTATAAACTGTACTGTGGGTCAGCTAAATGATTCATCAGTGGGTTGAGCGTTACTGGAATTTTAAAGTGAGTTTCTTGGTACTGTCTGCTGGGTCAATTAGACTCACTACTTGAACAAAGCCACACTAGCACAGAGCTAAAGCTGCTCCCTCAGCCTGGGACATCTTAAGGCAGGAGCTAATACTGAGGGTAAAACCACAGGTTCTGCCAGGTTATATGGCTAAACTGAGCAAAAGGAGGACTTCTTATTTATCTATCTAAACAGGCAAAGCTCATGACGAAAGGCATGTACTAGGGAGAGAGCCAGATCTTTCCATATTACTCTGTGGAAATTGTGTCCACTATCATAAACACTAAGAAAATCTTTGCAAACAAAAGCTTCTGTTTTTCTTTGCAGGAAAAAAAGCTATTCCATCCCAGCCATATTCAGTAATAAACATAAACATATTGATTTAAAGAGAAGGAGCCAAGCACATGGCACACACCCCTAATCCCAGTACCTGAGAGGCTAAGACACAAGGATCAGAAGTTCAAAACTAGCCTGTGCTACACAGTGGGTGAGACCCTGCCTCAAACACATAAAACTTAAAAGCAAAATTAAGCCTTTTCCCATCTACTGTTCATTTAGGCAAGGCTCTAAAGAAGTTAATTTTTAAAAAGTAATTACCAATATATCCCTAGGAGGAAAAGCACTCTGGTTATGGGGTTCAGACGATCATGCATCAGAGTTCCTCTTTCTAGGTATTTAATGCCATACTTTTCCCCAGTTTACGTTACAGCCCTGAGAATTCCCCAAGAGGGAAGAGCTGAGCCTACAGACGCAGGGGATGGGTACAGGATATCACCTAAAGGAAAACATGAGCATCACACTGTCCTTCCCTCCGTCACCCCCCTCCACACCACCCCAGCCTGTGCGTTCAGCTACTCCCTTTCCACGAGATAACCACCGCATAAAGAAGGGTACCGAAAATTCGCTCTGGGCCAGCACTTCAGCTTCGGTCAAGGAACTGTGCACATCTAAATAATGACATCTGATAACTGCTTTAGAAAGGAGTGAAATTGTCAGAAGAACTGCTAAATAAATCAGTGCGAAAAATCAAGGAAACCATGACATAAGTTCAGCACACGTGCCACACACACAGGTAAAGAATGTGAGAGACAATCTCCTAAATTAAGAAATGATTCTGGATCACAGCTCAGCTTGCTCAGAAAGGTGGATGCTGCCACTATCCTCATGAGGAGTTAGCCAGTGCCTCTCCTTGGTTACTGAAAACATTTCATATATTTAACATTAATTCCTCCCAAACAAATCCCAGCTATGTTCTGACATAGGCAAATTCAGACACCGCTACCCCACCCTGGATCACCTACAGGAGACAGGGATCCACAAGGGAGATGGGCAAGTCCACCATACACAAAGTGCACTACGATTTAAGTGCGTATGTGTGACAGAGCCCACACTCCTGGAGTGAGGGATCAGCAAATCTGTGTCTCACTGCTTGGTAACACAGGGAACTTTATCACAGATGCTTCTGTGTACTGACAATTCCTCCTCTTTGAATCTTCCTGTTACAAATGAGATTATACATTTTAAAAATATTGTATTTTAAAATCAAATATTGTCCTTTATATCCTGAACAGTTTCAAAGGGATGAGAAATCATGGACAATCATCAGGAGACACTAGATGACTGTCACATTTAACCAGAGACTGTAACCCCTCATTTTAAAAGGAAACAGTAATTTACCCAGTTATACTCAACTTGTGTTAACACACTTCCCTGCAATCTAAACCCTCAGAAATTCCCCAGTAATTTTTCTGTGTTCCTCATATCTTACAAACAAGATAAACAGAGATGTTTTCAAGGAGTGTTTTAAAACACTCCTAAAGAATGCTTCCACATGGCAAGAGCACTGTGGTCTGCACACAGTTCAGAAAGTGTCTTTCTTGTCGCTCCCTGCATTATAAAATGGCATAACTTTAAGGTACTGGTATTTTTTTTTAAGGTTAAATGGAAAATAGGTAACAAACAAAACAACAGCCAGTACCAACAGTGACAGGACACAGAAGTCCCAAATGCTCAGGATGACAGATGATAGGCGATCAGGAGGGGTGGGGAGCTAAAACAAGGACAAGGATTTGCATATGGTAAAGAGTCAATGAATATTCTAAATTAACCCAAAGAAGTAACTAGGAAATGACAGTGGAGGAGGAAATGCTGGCCACAGCTACTCCTCCCACATCGCCCAGTGGTGACAGCCCTGCTGTAATCTACTCCTTTATGCCTGGGCACCACCACCACCAACTGTCATATCTGCATTATTCTACCCAGCGGGTATCAATCACATTTCAGAGTGAGACCTGAAACTCAGAGTGGTTAAATGCTGCTCAGACCAGAGTGAACAAAGGCAACAGAGCCTGGATACAGGACTGCACCATCTAGTCCTCTCTTTCTTTCTTTCTTTCTTTCTTTCTTTCTTTCTTTCTTTCTTTCTTTCTTTCTTTCTTTCTTTCTTTTTTCTGAAGCTGAGGACCGAATCCAGGGCCTTGTGCTTGCTAGGCAAGGGCTCTACCACCGAGCTAAATCCTCAACCCCCTAGTCCTTTCTCTACTAGCTCAGAGCAACATCTAACACACAGAAATGCCCAATTCCGAGGATTGGATGGGAAAAGGAAGAGGAGTCGCGGGGAAAGCGACAAGGTACTAGTCCACGTTTTTCAGGGTTTGAAATCGCTTCACCAGCTCCTGGTGGACTTGGGCGAGGGAACCCTATTTCTGGCATCTTTGTACATAGGAGATCCAGGAAGGGAACTCACCAAACAGAGCTAGGTAGTGAGTGCCAGCCTGGGCACCTTAAAGAGGCCACCCCGCCTTCCACTGCAAATTAAAGATCCTGGAAGCACCGTTTCCTACAGCATTGTTTGATCTTAAACCATTCAGTGAACCTTGTTCCTTTTATAAACAAAACCCTTGGAAAAACAGCAGTGGAATTCTGTGTTACAAATACTAAGAAAGTGCTCTTGGTGAGACCTCAACACTGGGTGATATATATGAGGATTCAAACTAAGAGTGGTGCTTTCAATTTAAATCCACACAGGCATCAGGTCCCCTGAGAAGCCAATGAAACTGTACCAGGGCCCATGACCTGAACTTCCTTCTCAGGGAAGTTAACAGGGAACTTACATGAGGCCCTGGTGCTGAAGAGTTTTAATTTGTCGTGAAGAAAATTTACTGCTAAACCATGGCTGAGTTTTCAGAAGGTGGAACCCGACTATGTCAGTGAGAGCTTTTGTCATGTCCCAAAAAAGGGTCTCCAGCAAAAATCTTAAATACCCT
>NW_026067924.1:1571047-1662516 GCF_014885135.2 Alexandromys fortis
GGAAGCTGGGGCACCAACTGAGGTCCTCACATTTACACAGCAAGTACTCATACCCATTGAGTCACTTCCCTAACACCACCCTAGCCCACACTTTTTTTTTTTGGTTTAAATCAAATCTGATAATATCAATACTAGCCAGCATGAGAAAACAACTAAGATACCCAGCAACACATCACTTTGTCTTGGAAGTAAAATCTAAGTAATAAACACAATGGCTATACGCCAATATTTATCACATCAGCATCTCACTGATGATATATAGCAACTGTTAGGTTTAATATATAGTTATAGATAAGCCACCAACAAACTACATTATGAAAAGACATAGAGGGGCTGGAGAGATGACTAGGTGGTTAAAAGCATTGGCTGCTCCTCCTGGGTTTAATTCTTAGCACCTCCATAGCGGCTCAACCTACACAGTGGCTCACAAGCATCACCTGGAAGTCCAGTTCCAGGGGATCCAACATTCTCTTCTAGCCTCTAAGAACACTGCACATATGTAGTGCACAGACACACATGAAGTCAGAACACCCGTATACCAAAAAAAAAAAAGAAAAGATACACAGTTAAATAGTCTAGCTACTTTTCTTAATTCATGGTTGCAAGCCAAAAAAATAAGTAACAAAATCATTTCTGTTTATTCTTGCTAACCTGAGAACCAAATATTTATCTGAAATTGTGGCAGACTTACATTTTCAAAGATTTCAAAACATTTCATTGCAGTTTTTAAAAATTACTAATTTGTTGGATGGTGCTGGCGCCTGCCTTTAATCCCAGCACTCGAAGACAGGCAGGTGGATCTCTGTGAGCCAGCCTGGTCCACACAGTGAATTCCAGGACATTCAGGGCTACACAAAGAAATCCTGTCTCAAAAAAAAAAAAAAAACAAAACAAAACAAAACAAAAAACAACAACAAAACACTCCACAAGAAAAAAAAAAACATGAGCTTACTATATTTGTGATGGAACTGAAAGTAGGTTCCATGCATATACCCATATTAGACATAAACAGAAGTAGAATTAAATTTCCCACACACCCTTCAGAATCCTACAATGACATAGACAAAAGCTCAGTGTTTACAACATCTGAGCAAACTGCTTCTCCCTCCTCTGCTTATAGTCCCAGTTACAACAGTAGCCCAGTGGTTTTCCCTGCTTGTCTCCTTAAGTGTCAGTCACCACCGTGAACAGCACACAGCTATCACTTAGCACAGACCCTGACACAAATACTGACTTGTACCTCTTAATTCTTCTTCCTTCCCCTTTATTCTCCTTTGTTGGGGACTGCAGACCCTCATGAGTTCATGATGATAGGGGAGTGGTTTCTGGTGGGCTTGCAGCTGAAAAGTCCTGAGAACTAGGGTGTAGCCATTAGTCAAGAAGAACCCTAGCAGTTCAAGCTGCCCTTGAACACAATAAAAGGGGCATTCTTGTTTCAAGGATGACGTGTGTGTGTGTGTGTGTGTTTCAATCTTGAGCCTCTTGACCGACAGGCAACAGGTCCCGTGGTGTATGGGCAGAACAGTATACTCCTTGACTCTCCCCACATCCTTCTTTCTTCTTCTTTTTCACTCCATCACCCAGGCAACAATATTGAGAACTCACTCTCTAGGTAGTGTTATTAGTGGGTGTGGCGGTGAGAGCCTGCTCTCTCAGTTTCGATGTTTCTTTTCAAATACTCCGCATACAGTTACAGAACAACCTATCTAACTGAAGAGCTTTGCCCTTTAAAATATCTTCCTGTGGCCTGGAGTTGGCTCAGAGCTTCAGAGCACTTACTGTTCTGCTCCTGCAGACCTGGGTTCAGGCCCCAGCACCTACATGGCAACTAACAACCTCCTGGAACTCCAGTTCTAGAGAATTCAACGCCCTCTTTTGGCCTCTGTATGTACTGCATGTACACAGTACACAGAAGTACAGGCAGGCAAAACACCAATATGAATCTCTTAAAAAGAAAAATATAAATATCCATGTGTTCTCTCCAGCTGGCATCTGGAGATCCTTTAGCACTCACACCAGCTTTCCCAGACAACTCTCCTATGACCCCAGCAGCTGGACCTGACAAGATGTCACAGCATCAAGTCACACAACATCCCCAAATAAGCCAACCCAGGAAACCAAACAGTAAAGAAGAGATTAAAATGGAGAGAGAGACTGAAAGACGGACAATCACTATTTCCCACAGGTGTTCTGATACCGTCTTGAGGTCAGGAGACGTAGTTAGACACAGGGAGACCACTCCTCTCTTCAAACAAGACATGGTCATCACTCTGGAGCAGGTAAAGGAAGACCTTTACTATAAAGATAAGGCCTTTCTCATACTGGGGCCAGGACAACTTTCAGAAGTCCCCTGTGGAGGGAGAGTCCCGAAACAGACGCAGTGCAGCAGTGAGCTACCCCAGTAGGTAGAAGACAGTCAGAAGAGGGTACCATGTCGGTATATACCTCAAAAGCAGCGGAGAAGTGACCACCTGTAAGCACAACCTAGTAAGAAAGCAGCTGTGGGGCTCCCAGGAGGCAAGGAGGTTCTGCTCTGCCAGCAACCCTAGAAACCAGAACTCTCTGAAGAGCAGGGTGGAGCAGGGCCAAGTTCAGTGCCAGGGGACAGCCAGAGGAATAAAAGCAGGATATACGTAAGAGAGATAGTTCAGCAGAAAACTTGTACATTTCCTGAGGCAGAGAAGTTTTGTCATAATACGTGGTACAGGAAGAAATGCAATTATATGTTGTCACAGGCAAATGACCCTATAGACTCAAAGGCAGTATTTTCATGTTCTTAAATGACAACTGTTACTGATGTATTTTAGTGGCTACCTTCCTTTCTTGGTAAACAGTAGGTGTCTTCAAAGCAGAAACTACTTTTTCTATAAAACACTTTCAGACTGAACCCTTGCCCCTTGCCAGTTCATTCCCCATGAATTCCCGCAGAACAAATATTCACAGTGATATGCAGCCACCTTTCTGGTGATAAGTGAATTCTTTGTGGTCGAGGCCCTGGTTGTAGTGTTGTGGAGTAATCTACATGAAAGATAAAGCTTCCTTTACAACAAGGACAGTACTGACGAAATCCATAACTGCACATAAAATTAGGTCCTTAAATATAACAGGCCAACTTACTAGTAATCATTGCTCCAGTTACAGAAGCCAGAAAGCCGATGCTGACAGCAATGACAGAGATCACTCTGCCCTGCCTGTGCCTCTGCAGCATCACAAACATCAGCACGCCTGCAGCACCGTGGACGAACAGAGAGGAGAAGAGAGCCCAGAGGAAGATCCAGTACCACATCTCTGAAAGGAAAGAACAGTGTTAGTTCTGCTGCAGAAATACAGGTGAGAGAGCCCATCAGCAAACAGTGAGCAGCCAGGCCTGGGGAGAAGCCTCAGTGAGATCTGCATATAAAAAGGTCTAGCCTGCTGTCTGACACACAGCATCACTAAGCAAGTCAGTGATTATCATTACTGCTAATGCCTGATAGAGAAGAACTCCTTCATGATCTCAGAGTAATGGCCACACTGCCATTTCCTTTCCATATCCCACTTAGAAAGCAATCCATCAGCTCGTCTCCTGTCACTTTAATAATCTTAGCCAGGACTTTCACAATCCTTTATGCCTTCTTCAAATGCTCCCAATGGGCTGTTCACTGTTGTCTTAATACACCACAGGGACAGAGCACACCCTACTGTCTCTCATACCGCTGATGCCCTGTGCTTGTGTAACTCCATCTCCCTGGCCACATCCAAGAGGCACATTCTGTACAGGCAGCAGCTGCTCCAGGTGAGGCCAATTCTTCCCTTCCCCTGGAATACTTGATTGGGATGCGCTGACTCTCCTCCATCTTTGGGTAAACCTATTTCCTCCTTGTACAGTGCAAGTTACAGTACAGAAAGAAAGGAGACCCATCAAAGAGACAAGAGGTCCCCAAGTCTAATATTTCAGTGACTTCTGAGGTATGTCACATTCCTATCCTAAAATAGAAGCTAACACCCCAGTTTCTCTGTAATAACACACTTGTTTCATGTGAAGTAATTCAGAGAAAACTGCTTCTGACTGAGAAGCTGTCTACCATGTTTAGTCACCCTCGAGAGGGTGCTCTTTGGGATGCAAACATCCTACGAGGAAGGACCTCCTCTGCTGTTTATGCTGCTTGTATTTTCTGTCAGGTCACTACAGAGAGACACATTTTTTAAAGTAAGCCCTATTCATCCAAATATCATAGTGGACATTTGTAATGACACAACTACCGTGAAAAACAGTTTGGCAGTTCCTCAAAAATCTAAGAACAGAATCACCATACGATCCAATGCCATGTCTCTGTATGTATCTGTAGTGGTTAGTTTTTACTGTCAATGTGACAAAACCCAGAGTGACCTGGGAAAAAAGGAACCTCAATTAAAGAGCTGCCCGGATCAAATGTCCTGTTTCTGAGGAACTGTTGATGGATGACTGCTGTAAGAGGGCACAGCCCACTGTCTGTGGTAGCACACCTAGACTGTATAAACAAGCTGCTGAGGGCCGGAGAAACGGCCTACCAGTTAAGAGCAAAATTCACTTCCCAGCATCCACAACATAGCTCACAACTCTCTTAAACTTCAGGGGATCCAAAGCCCTTTTCTGGCATCCATGGGCACCTGGCATACACACATATATGTATAAGCAAAATACTCACATTCATAAAATAAAAATAAACTTTAAGAAAGCTAGCTTACGAGTTAGCATGCCAAAGTGGACGAGGCAAGTCTTACAGGGCCCCAACCCTAGATGAAGAGCTATAGGCGATGAATGACTGCTGAGGGAGGAAAGCCAACACCAAGTGCTCCGCTCTTAGAACATATACAGACAAAACTAAGTGGACTCAGCAGGTTCTATTTATACATTGTTATATATGTAACAAAATTACATGTAACAAAATGTAAGTAAAGAGAAAGGGACAAATGTTTTGGTAATTAGGAAAGAAGGGAGGGAGGGAGATAGGGGACCAGCGAGATAGCTGAGGATGAGCACCATGATGGACTGTGATCTAGAAGTGTAAACAGGCGCTTTTCTCCCTCACGTGCTGTTGGTCATGTTTTTTGTCACAGCAACAGAATGAAACAAGAACAGAATTTAATAACAAGGAAAGTAGGATGTCTGTGTTACTTTTTGTCTAGAATTTTAGGCTGGAAAAGTTGTTGAATGTTGTAAGCCGAATTTAAAAGGCTATAATGCTGAAAGAAATGTGAACAGTGGAGGCTTGGATTATGAGGAAGAGGGGGAATGGATACAGGCCATTCGTGTGGTATTTGACAAAGAATCTGGCTATATTCTGCTCATGCCCTGAGAACCTCTTTGAGGAGAGAATAAAGAGTAACGAACTAATTTACTAGGCAGCGGGAATATCTGGCAACACAGCCCTAGATCTATGGTATGGTTATTACTGACTACTCTGATGCAGGCCTCCCAGGAAGAGAAGCAACTTGCAGCAGGGCAGAGAGAGCAAAACGTGCAGCTTGGAGGGGAAAAGAGTGGTAGGAAGCAGAAGACTGCAGTAGGGTCATGTGCTGAAAAAGAGGCTGTGACTGTTAAGAAGACAGACATCACTAAAGGGAAGGAAGCTTTGTGCTCTGCACTGGGATGAAGGGTGCTCTGAGGGCAAGGCCTTACCCTACAAACATACACCATGTGACAGAAGAAAGCCTAAGGGGTTCTGTTCCCAGAAAACAAACACTTAGCCAAGTTCATCCACACCATCAGCATATAGAAGCATCTACAACTATGGGCTAAGGGAATCCATTTCACTCTGGCAGCTGAGCTTAGCAGCGTCATCCACTTGGTCTGGTTTTGGGATATGAAAGATGCAAGGTGAAGGAGGTCATGGGTTCTTCCTTCACAGTTTCAGAGAGCTGCTGCATTTGTCAGGGTTCTCAAGGGGAATGAATCTATACAAACATGTCTCAGTAGTCCCAGGCTGGAGCTGGAGTCTCAAAGTCCTAGAGAGCTGATTGTTTTGGTCTACACTGGAATCCAAAGTAGGGTCTCACACAGCAAAGGGATGCCTCAGCAGCAGGAGAGATCGACTTGCTAGTAAGAGTGACAAAAAGCATGTAAAAACAAAAGTTCCCTTCTTTAATGTCATTTTATGTGGGAAGCCACCAAAAGCTGTGGCCTAGATTTAGTGTGGGTTTTCCAACTTCAAATGATTTGGACTTAGGGTGGATCTTCTATAACAAATGGTCCAATCAAAAAAAAAAAATCCTTCACAGGTACATCCAGCTGTGTGGTTTTAGTTACTCTAGATTCAGTCAAGCTGAGAACCAGGATTAGACAGCTCAGAACTTGAGGCCAGGTAGCATGTAGCAGGTTCAGAGCCTCTGGGAGGTCACTGTGTAGACTGTGAGCCCTGTGAAGTCTGGGGTGTGGTAGTGATCCCAAGATGTTGGAGATGCCAGAGTCAGGAGATAACCACCAAAGAGATCTGCATCCAGGAGTGGAAACCAGCCCAAAAGAGAGATGTATATTGCGAATGGAAAAGCTGGAGGGGCAGTGCCATCTAAGCCCTTTGAAGCTGAAGTTCTAAAGACTAGACGTGGAGCTACAGCATTTAGGGTTTCCCCTGCTGGGTTTCAGTCTTGCTTTGGTATAGTGTTTCTTCATTCTGCCCCCATTACCCCCGTTTTGGAGTGGACTGTATATTCTGAGAATTATATGCTGAGAGTGTGTAATTTGTTTTCAGTTTCACGGGGCAGGGGTCACAGTTAAGAGATTTCTTTGAGTCTTAGAAGAGACTTTGAACTTTTGAACAGTGTGATGGCTGTTAAAAGACTATAGGGACTTTTAATGTTGGACTGCACACATTTTGTATCATGAGAAGGCCAGGAGCCCAGAAAGGCCTGTGGTGGATGTGGTGGACTGACGGACAAATGTCCCTCCTGGCTAATGTATTTGTACACTTGATCCCCAGTAGGTGGTAGAGCGATCTGGGGAAGATACAGAGCCTTTAGGAGGTGGAGCTTTGTGGACTTTAGTGTCACCTCCCTTCCTACCCAGTTTTTCTAGCTCTGCTTCCTGTGTGTGTGAGACATGAGTTCAGCCAGCTTCCGGTTCCTGCCACCATGCCATGCCTTCCCTACCATGATGGACTCAAACCCCCAGAGTTGGAAGCCAGGATAAATCTATCTTCCTTACATTGATTTTAGTCAGAATATTTTATCACAGGAACAGAAAAGGAACTAATGCAATACCCCAACAAACAAAGAGTAGACTAGATGCTTTAAGAGACTGGCACAGCCAAGCTCATGCTATCATATTCACAACTGGGAGGCAGAAGCAACCCAAGTGTGCAACAACACACGAATGAATAACACATCATTACATAGATCGTGGGAAATTATTCCATTTTAAAAGGACAGAAAATTCTGTTACATGGTTCAACAAGATGAACCCCGAGGACATCTGTTGAGTGGGTCCTATCACATATCTACCACTTCCATTTGAAAATGGATCGCTGCTGGGCACATCCTACTTTATGACTTAGTGGGTCATAACACCCAGCTTGTGATGGGCAGTTCAGATAGCATGGCAACTTGGTGGCCCACTACAGCTTCCATTAAAGCCCCAAAGCAGGCCAAGAGCTGTCTCTCAAAGGGAGAATAGTTGTCTGCAGATGATGGTAAAGTCTTGCTCCAAAATCCCAAAGGTCTCTTCTGTGACTCACCTATAGAGGCCTGCCAAAGACCCCAAACAGCATCCCTATCTGCCAATGACACCTCAAGTACCATCAAGCCTGCTGGATCATATGGTCCATGGGGTAGAGCAGCCTGCACAAGAGCCTGGACCTGTTACAGAACAGAGCCTTCCCTTGTCCCAGGTCCTATTCAAAGCTGGCAGCTTTCCAAGTCACTTAGCATATGGGCCAGAGTAACACACCCAAGTAATGAATATGCTGACCCTGAGAAATACTTTTCAGAAGATTTTAGCTCAGTGATGCTTGTCTCTTGTCTCTTGTCACAGCTAATTTCTCAGTTCCATCTAACCAGCATAAACTATCACAGTTAAGCAAAGGTTTTCTTTCAGTGAGTCTGGTATCTTGTTATTCACAGCTGTTTCTTCAGCCTCAGCCTACCAGAATCACAAATCTTAACTCAAAATAGCAAATGGCTCTGATAGTCCTTAAGGGACTCTCAAAACTTCCCTCTGACAGACCATAAGCCAGGTCTCCATTGTCTGCATTGCTCTCAATGTTCTTATCCTCTGAGTTCCCACAGAACAGTTTGCTGAGCTTTGAACACTAAATGGCTTTTCCATCCTAAAATTCCAAAGTCCCTCCACAGCCCTAGAATGGTCAAGTCTGTCAAAGCAATACCCCACTCCTAATACCAAATCTGTCTTAGTTAGGACTATCATTGTTGTGATGAAACACTAAGAATGGACAACTTGGGGAGGAAAGGGTTTATTTGACTTAGATTTCCAAATCACTGTTCATTGTTGAAGGAAGTCAGGACAGAACCTGGAGACAGGAGTTTATGCTGAGGCCACCAAGAAGTGCTCCTTATTGGATTACTCTTCTTGACTTGCTCAGTCTGTTTTCTTACAGAACCCAGGACCACCAGTCCAAGGGTGGCCCCACCTACAATGGGCTGGGCTCTGCCATCAATCACTAATTAAGGAAATACCCTGCAGGCTGGCCTACAGCCTGATCTTAAGGTTTCCTCCTCTGTGATCACTCTATCTTGTGCCAAGTAGATTAAAAACTAGCCAACACTCCTTGATCTGGTCATCTCTGAATTGTATCCTTTATAATAAACAGGGAAATATTAAGTATCTCTATGAGTTCTGTGGACCACTTAGTAAATAACCAAATCTCAAGTAGAGGACATAAAAATCCCTAATTTACCTCTAGTCAGAAGTGTTGATAAGGACAGGGGACAGAAGTCAGCTAGGCAATTAAGGGGCAGGTCCCCAAAAGTAAAGAATTCTATTTTGGTTCTTGGCCACAACAAAGTCCTAGTTTCTTATCTCCTAAATGAGCAGCCTGCGTGCAGGCTGTGCATGAATGGGTGACCCAAACTCCAGACATTCATTTCCTCTGGTGAACAACTTTGGAGCTGCAACTCCAGGTTTTCTTGGTGAAAATAATGTATATCTATTCCTCAATTTCAGCCTATCTCCTAAATGGTTTTAAGTCCCCATTCTTGAAGGAGGAATATTACAGGAACCTTAAAGGCCACTGAGGATAAACTCCATAAAGAATCTATTCTGGCCCTGGGTAGAAACATGTCATTCTGATCTGTTCCAAAGGTTAGAATATTAGATAGTGGTGTTGCCTCCTTTAAGAGTTAATCCAGCTAGGCCTGTCAATTACCTGGCCAGTGGCCATCCTCCAGGAAGGCTCGTTTACCCATATAAAAGTGATAGGACTAACTATCGCCTTTGTACCTTTCTTTCCCAGAAACCTCCCACTCTTGGAGCAGAGGCACCAGTAGGCAGCTAAGACTTCTTACTTTCTGAAGCACCTGCTCAAGTACAGCTGAAAGTGCTCATTTAGGAGGAGAGAAGGAACTAGAGCTCCTCTAGGCATTCCTGGCCAGAGAACCAAAGATGACTTCTGCTTCCAGCCAAAGACAAGAAATGAACTGTTCACTGCCTAGTAACTTACAGTTTTCCTGCTTTGCACCTCATGCTTCCCTCCAGATACTGACCAGAGCCTGGGAAGGCTTCCTTTGACACTCTGGGCTTCTTTCCTTGTCCCCTGAAGACATACACCCTGCCCCTTGTCATAGGCTTCTTGTCTGCCATGTGTCTGCTTGCTAACCCCAATACCTAACTCAAACAGCATGCTTTCTTCTCTTCTAATTCTCCATCTCCTTCCTCCTGACAGCTATTAAGATTTCCAGCTTGCTGCCCTACTATTTTTTTTTTTTTTTTAATTCTAGCCGGGCGATGGTGGCGCATACCTTTAATCCCAGCACTCGGGAGGCAGAGGCAGGCGGATCTCTGTGAGTTCGAGACCAGCCTGGTCTACAGAGCTAGTTCGGGACAGGCTCCAAAGCCACAGAGAAACCCTGTCTCGAAAAAAAAAAAAAAAAAAAAAAAACAACAAAAAAAAAATCTAATAAAATTATCTTGGAGCTGCTTTCTGAGCTTGTTCTTAAATTCTTATTCACAAGACTACAAGCCCAAAGAGAAGACACTAATTTCCTGAGTAACATGTGGCCTCTCAGATGGGGCTTCCTAAAACATCCAGTGTGAGGAAAATACAGACTTGGACTAGCGTCTGGAGTGAGCCAGTCCTGTGGCACTGAGCCCTTCATTTGAGAGATCGGGAGTTAACTCAGGTGGAATGTCAGAACTAAACTGAATTATAGAACACCTAGTTTCCCTGAAGAACTGCTCATTACATTGGTCACAGAGTCTTCCCTGTGAGGGTAGAGGAAACAATTCATGGGTTTCATCATATGTTCATTTTTCAAACTATTATTTTAAGAGATAAATAAGCTAAAATGTGTAAAGCATGGATATAAATTTTTAAAGTTATTCTTAAGTCAAGACAATAAATGACAAAAAAGTTAAAAACAAAAAAACCTATCTGGAAAATGGAAGAAAGGTAAAAAGGGGAGCATAAGACATATCTATGGCAATGGAGCTGCTCTTCACGGTGAGTCAGTAAACACAGAGTGATAAAGACAACCACCATAGAGAGAACACATGCACAAACGAGAGCAAGCACACACACAATTCTGGAGGAATCTGAGTACAGCTGGCAGACTGAATCAGTATCAGGAACTCGGCTTCGACCCACTATGGCCAGCTACATATAGGGTTAACCAGCTCTCCTGTGTACTATTTCCTACCACTGCTGTGTAATTATCTTAGAATGAAAAGCTTAATCATGAGGAAAAGAAGGGAAGAAATACAGAAGACAAAAGTGAGAATATGGCCTTTCTCCTGTCACACAAAAAAAAATGGACTCAGAAAAACTTGAATTCATTCCAAGGAAGAGACATCTGACGTATTTTACAATGTGTGCTAAAATACCACACATATTTCCTAACAAAAGGCAAAGACACTGATAAATAAGGAAAAATAGATAAAGCTTGTCTGTTTTAAAGGTTTTTCTCTTTAACTCTCAGGAAAATTGTGCTTTCATGCTATGGTCATCTCAGAACAAACAGCTTCAATTAGAATAAGTTGCATTAAGAATTCAAAAATTTAACTATCTCAATAGATATTCGTATATTAAAGGATAGATGTTCTCAAAGTGAACCTAGCAGTGAGAATGTACGGAAGGGGGTTAGTGTCATTGGGAGGTGCCTTCCACATCCTACTCGGGCAAGTACGGTCTCATGGTGGTCACAAACAGTTCAGTAATAGAAGTTAACAAAACCCTGTATTCCCCACCCACTTAGGAAAGCTGAATCCATTTACTTCCCCTAAAGACCTCTTCCAGGTCCTTGTAATACACAAGGAAATAATTCTTGACTATAGCTAACACATATCTAACATAAAAATGGGATTATTTACCCACTGACTAAGTTACCTCTACATAATAAATGTAGTTAACATGGAAAGAGGAATTTCAAGCTCAACATTTTACAAAGATCTAAGATAGCAAAAGATCAATAAACTAAAATAGAACCTCAAGAGCTCCTGAGAACCAGCCCAGAGTCATCTGCCAAGCTAACTCTGAACAACCATCCCAAAGTTAAGTTTATTTTCATGGTTCCTTGTTACCCTCTCCGAACTACACTATACTATTCATCTTAGAAAACACTGACCTCTGTTGCTAATATTTAAATAGGTTAAAAGCTACTACCATTGTTTTTAATTTCTTGACATTTCAACATGCCCTTTTGGGCAAGCAAGTCTGTCTGAGGACCCACTCCCCAGCAGCAATCACAGGAAAACTATAATTTGCTCAAATGAAGAGAACTGAAGGACTTTAATAGCAGGTGCCTACAGCCCTAGGGAAGAACGATGCCAAGAGGGGACTCTCAGCCTTTTCACAGCGTATTTCTAGAACATATTCAGTTGGAAAAGTCAGCTCTGAGTATTTGTACTAAAACCACTGTATTAGTTAGCAAAGATCTGCTCTGATACGATGTGTAGTACAATGGAGCAGAAAGCAATACATCTCCTTTGAGTACGTCACATATTTTGGACAAATGCAAGCCCAACATATTATGACATCCTCTTATAATCTTGGGCCTTTCCTGCAAGGATTGATCTAACTAGAGCCAGGAAAGAAAGAGAAAAGACAAACACACACACACACACACACACACACACACACACACACACACAGAAAAGCTGGTATTGGGTAGGCCAGTCTCTGTGTTGGAGAAGCCACAGCACCCCAGAAGAATAGCATGTTTATTATATACAGCTGAACAGGGAGGCAGGTTAGTCAATAACCAATAACCGGGGATTCAAAACTTATCAATCTGAGTAGAGTTGAGTTGTCTGGCAGTGACTTCATGGCTGTGGAAAACCACTCTCCCTTCATTGCTTGGTGCGTTACCCCATTTAAAGCCAACGGCCTCTAAGAGATCTAGGATCCCTTCTGCCTTTCAGTTCTCTTTCCAAGTCACTGCAGTGCCAGGCGACTGGCCTGTTCCAGGGTAGGGATAGTCCCTGCCTCTAGAGATTCCTTGTCGGGGAGATGTCCCACACAGGGATAGCCCAAACCTCCTACTATTTTTGCCTCAGGCTGTCTTGGCGCTGCCCCACCATAGTCTCTGGCATGAAATTTATCCAAACTGAGGCTATCGCACTGTACGTTGGATTGTGCTACCCTAGCCAGGTTCATGAGTACTGCATTCCTGCCCCCTTTCCTCCGGCTGTCTCTGTCTCTGCCCCTTCTCCCTGCTCACAGTTCCTGTGTGTGGCAATCTCCTTGGTGCTCTGCCTGCCTGTATTTCATGCTTCCATCCAACTGCTCTCCCAGTTTCCCTGACTTGTTGCTTTCTTGGATGCTCACTCTAGTTTGCCTGCTTCCCTGATGTTTGGTCCAGCCACACTGGGATTCATGCCCAGCACATGGCTGTTCACTCCCTCTCCCCCAACAGCTTAAACTGCAGTCAGCTGTGTCCTCCACATGGCTCCTGCCTCTCTGCCATCTGCCCTTGTCAGTCCCGGTTCCCGTGCTCTTTCCTGTCCTGTGCTGTGATGCCACGGATTCATTCTCAAGCCCTTCCCTCCCCAATCTCCTTATTCCCTGTTCATCTGCTTGCCTTCAAAATGGCCTTTTGCTCCTTTTCCCCATCCTCAATAAACCTCTTGTTCCTCCTATGCTCTTATTGGCATACCTTTGGCAGAGCCCACCAAAAGGTACACACTTTGACTTTACCCAATAGGCTTCCTTGGCATTTGGTTTGGTCATGCAATGAGTCTTTCTGTGACAAATCTGTACCCTCTGCCTGTTCTGCCTGCTGGTCCACAGTACCATGCCCGCTCCACCTATACCAAGCCCACTCTCCTTGTTTGTTCCTGCCTACTCAGTTTCCTTCTGCGGTACCACCTTCCCTGGGCTCTGTGCATGAGGCACTGCTACTCTGAGCCCAGCACCGAGGCCCAGCCACCTGCTATGGCTAGGAACTGTCTTTACTCTGCTTTCCTATGCTGATTTACAGTGTTAACTCTTATTTTCAGATTTTTAAGTCGGTCAGCTGACAGTTTCCTAGGAAAAGTTTTGCTCGCCTTTCTGTTGGAATGAACTGGCTATTCTGTGCGTATGTGTTTTGAATAATGTGGCCACAGTATGCTTGTTTTATACCTGTGTGTGTATATGTACTTATTTTAAAATCTTAAAGGCTTATGACTCCAGACTGAAAATGCTCTGGGAAACACCACATGGTTTGCCAATACCTTACAACATGTGGGCATGTGCCATTCTAACTAAGGTCAGAGACAGAGGTCATATGACTTCACCACCATCTTTACTAAGGGTGACCATGTGGACAGCCACCATTTGGGTTAAGCTAAAGAGAGAGTTCACTGCCATATTTACTAAGGGTGACCACATGCACTAGCCCTACCAAGGAGACATTAGGTCTCCAATATACCTTGGGTTAGGATGTATTTCTGTATAATTTCTGTCCTATCCTAAAAACAAAGTTTATAAAAGATATGGTTTAAAACAATGCTGGTTCATTAAAAGTTACACCTCTATATTCATGTACAGGGATGAATCTTGCTGGCAGCCAGATTTTGTAACCTAAAAGTAAATCCCTCGATACTGATTTAAAACACTAAATTGTTTACAATGTTATAACTTGGTTCTACCTTCTACAAATTAGGATTATGCTCTAGGTCTCAGGGCCACAGCTGAAAACCAGAGACTCAAGTATTCCTTCTACTCTTTTTGCTTTTACTAACATTTGGTAAGCTGTAACTGACTGGGTAAACTGTATGTCCAGATTTAATTTATATGCTCTCAAAGTTAAATCTAAACAATAGGCTTAACTTAGATATTCCTAACGAGACAATGATACCCTGATCCTCAAGCACCTTTACAGATTTGAGAGTATGTCATTTAACAAAAAAAGCTTCTTACAATAGAGGGGAATGCCAGCTCCTGGGAGCATCCTGTATCTCCTCCAAGAAGACGGATGGCTGCAGAACTTCCAACTTTCACCTGGAGGCTTGCTTTAAATGTGGCAAAGCCAGCCACACAGTGAAAGAAAATTGCCTTTTACCTCATGCGCTGCCTAGACCCTGCCTGGACTGGACAACAGGACAGGGGGATCGATCATCCCATCCTGCCAAGAAAGGGAGATCAATCCCTACTCCACAGAAAAGTCTGTCAGGCCTCCTGGGCTTAGCAGTTAAAGGCAAGTATTGCTTCTGAGACTTGGGTTTGCCAAAGGCCACAGAGAAACCTGGGATTGATGCCTAGGTAGCTGGAAAGCTGTAACTTCTGCTCAAATTTATTCCTCTCAGATTTTGTGGTGTTGATGACTAGGGTACCAGTTTAACAGTGCTCCCCCAACCCCCAAGGCTACAAGCACCCTGGTAACTCATTAGTTAAGTTTCCTGTTAAAAGTACAGACAGGTGTGCTTTGTTCATAGGTTCCAAAGCCCAAAATCAACAGGTTTCAGATAGAACTTTGGAGGTTCAGAGTTTTAAATTTCCTCTGGTTATCTTCTAAAATTGTTGGTGCCTTTTAACCCAAAGCCATAGCCTTTTTATTACGCCAACAAGATGTAAATCTGTTCCGTTGTTATACAGATACTTGCAGGCTCCTGGAGAAGCTCTGCTACTGTACCAACAAACCTGGCCTGATGAAAACAGTCTCCAGAACCCATTTTGATCCTATCTACTTTTAAGCTCATTTTGCACATTCACTCCTCCTGCCTGGGCCAAGGCCAAGCCACAGATGGCCCTCCAAATACGCCAGTGCCTGCACCAGTTCCTGGCACCTCATCACTGGTACTACCTCTCTAGGCTCAAGCAGGCACCTACCCAGCAACTAGAACCTGGCTTTCCAACAGTCCCAACAAAGGGCATATCTGCTCTCCTGCTCATTCACCCTCGGTTCTTCTGTACAACCAAGGCACTTCTCCATTCCATTCTTCCTGGCAGTTATCACCATTCCCATGGTTAGCTCCATTCATAGGGCTGAAGATAACTATTTTTTCTCCTAGCAACCTGCCTCCTCCATCTCCTCAAGAAACAGGTTCCTGAGGTCTCCAGAATGGCAGTTAACCAAATGCTTCTTCATTACACCTCCCACGGAGTGTGATCCCACCAACTCCCAACTTCTCCTTCCCCCGTCGCCCCATGCCTGAAGGAAGCAGCCAGACTTGAACCAGCACTTCTATACCCAAGAAGTCTGGGGTGTTTAGGTGGAAGTCCTACCAGTGTCCATATAGACCCAAAAAGGTTGGGATGTTGGGGATCCTTAGCTTGGGGCCTCATTCCACGCTCTGGTCTCACTCCTCCCATCCCAAACCCCTCAAAAAGTTTGCCAAGCAGCAGCCCCTCCCTCCCAAAAGCCTGCCAAGGCTCAGTTACACTCCAAAAGGCAGCTCAAGATCATGCCTACAGGCTAACTAAAACATGGTAGCCATATTTGCTACATGATTCCTTCCTCTCCTGCCCTGAGGGTCACCCAGGAGTCCTTTGCTCTGTTTATTAAACCTGGATTTATTAATTCGGTTTGAATGGCTTATAACAGCAGCGGTGGATATCCAATAACTGTGTTTGCTTACTTTTTTGTGAGATCTGAGAGAATTATAATTTGTTCCAGTTTCCAAACAAAATAAGAAATAGCCCTGCACCCATCTGTAATACCCCTCAGCCCTGGCTACCAAGTCACTAACCAGCTCCTATGCTTTTAACTTACTCCAAATATGGTATATGAGAAATCAATCTCAAGGCATCTAAAAAACACTGAGTAAAAACACACCAAAGAAAGGTAGACACTGGCTGATCCTGCTTGTTAGTTATCAGATGGATAAGATGGATAATGGGAACAGTATTTTAGCGTCTTCACTGTTGAACAGAGTCTAAAATACTTCTGAACATTTGTACTGAAAATAAAGTTTTTAAAAATTAGGCTTTATTTCATTTTTTAGTTCATCAAATGAGATAAAATACTCTATTAAGCTTTCTGCTCCTGGAAATTACCTAAAGTGCAACTTCTTCCCTGGAGGTAAGACCTAATCAATTACATCTCCATCAAATCCTCCCAGTTGTCATACCATGCAACACAGATGGAAACCACTACCATGGGCTACCATTACATAAGAAATGTTTACTTAAACATTCTAGTACTAGAATAAGACTCATCATGAGAAACACACTGGGACTGGAAAGAGCTCAGCTGTTAAGAGGGCCTGCTATGCAAGCATGCAGACCTGTGTCATGTCCTTGCAACACGCACGCAGCAGGCTGGGTATGTGTCATATGCCTTTAGCCCTAGGACAGACAGGAGCATGGCCAGGTCTTATTGGCTTCCAGGCTAGCTGAGAAAATATAAGCTCGCACTCGCCGTTCAGGAAGAAAGTCTGCCCTCAAAAAAACAGTGATAGAAGAGGGCACTTGGTGTCATCTTATGGCCCCCACGCATAAGCAGGCATACGTTCTCCTCAACAGACATATATGTGGGTACATTCACACATGCATACACACATACACAAGTAAACAGTAATAATCCTTTCTAATAAAAACTATGTATTCGATATACTTTATGCCTCAAGATGAAAGATCTGACACCTACAAAAGACAACATTTAGGGACTATTCATAATATTCAGCTTTATATAAATAGTCCCTGCAATATTTTAAAATAATCTAGTATTCAAATAGGGTGATTGTAAGGTTTGGCTGTTTTTTTTTTTTTTAATCCAGGGAATCCAAACATACAGAAATTGCTCCCACCACATTGTGTACAGAAGAAACTTCTGATCTTGTAATGTCAGATTACACTATGGGATACAATGCATTTATAATTTGGTAAGATCCCCTAGCTTCGGGCCAATAAGTGAATACAGCCTATGAGTCATATCTGCTCCATGCTGTCTCTGAACAATCTATGGCTAAAAATAATTGCACACTCAAAGAAGATTGTTTAAAATCCAAAGAGGGAAATTTCATAAAAAATTCTACATGGACACCAGAATGCATGCTCAGACCGTCCATGGGTGCTATTACACTACAATGGCAGACTGAGTAGCTGTGACAAGGATCAAATGGCTTACCAAGCCCCAAAAGTTTAGTGAAGTCACTACTTAGAGAACAGAAGGATTTGTTTTAGAGCAGTGGTTCTCAACTTGTGAGTCGTAACCCCTGAGGTTGAACAAGTCCTTCACAGGGGTAGCCTAAGACCATTGGAAAACACAGATATTTGCATTACAATTAATAACAGTAATAAAATTATAGTTATGAAGTAACAACAAAATAACGTTATGGTTGGGAGTCACCACAACAAACAGTATTAAAGGGTCGAACCATTGGGAAGGCTGAGAATCACTGTCTTAGAGGGCTGTGGAGTTTGGGTTGGTGCAGTTCCTGGGGTCTTGTGTCTTGTACATAATAATCACACACTGGACACTGGGCTCTCTAATGTTTTCCAGGTGATTTTCATGTATAGCCAAGCATGAGAAACCACAGCTCTAAAACATGATGTTCAAATCACACAACTGAATGCAACTGTAGAAACTGGTATGACCAAAGGCAAAAACTGTTGAGAAATGAGGAGTGTTAGAGGCAAAACAGGGAGGGATTGGAATGTTACAGAGTCTAAACAACGTGCACTTTACTATGAAGATGGAAGGTTTTGGACAGCCAACTGAAAAATCTTTTAATTTTTAAATTTTGGACAATTTTATATGTGCATATAATGCATTATAACATGCACTCCCACTACCCTCTATCACTTCCCCTTTACTGCTGACTCCCTTCTTCCCAACTACTCCCTATTCTCATATTTATCTCTTCCCATCTTCGTCCCCCTCCCTTTCTCTCTCTGTGTATGTGTGCGTGTGTGCACACGCATGTGACACATGCCTGCATGTAGTGTAGCTCCTGTGTGTTCATGACTGTAATGGCCCTGCCATATCTGTCTCTACTACATATTTTAAATACAGATGTTACACAACCAAATTCAATTTTTAAAAACATCACTCTGGTAGATACAGGAAACTGAGCCTGGAGCAAATGGGCAATTGTGAGACGATGTCAGAGGTCCAGAGAAAGGCAGGGCAGTGGTGGCTCACGTCTTTAATCCCAGCACTTGGAGGGCAGAGGCAGGTGGATCTCTGTGAGTTTGAGGCCAGCCTGGTCTACAAGAGCTAGTTTCAGAACAGGCTCCAAAAGCTACAGAGGAACCCTGTCTCAAAAAAACAAAAACAAACACACACACACAAAAGTTAAGAAGTTAAGGCCTGGACTTGGCTATTTGGAAGGACCACTGGTCCAGTCTAGATGAGGGAATAAGAGAGATATGATATCTGGCCTCTCAGATTTCTAGAAGGGACTAGTGGATAAATAAAAGCATATGGATTACACACATAGTCTACTTATAAGACTATCCAAAATGTGAGTGAGAGACAAGGAATAAAGAAAACTAAATGTAGGAAAAAGCCAAGTAGACAAAGTAGATACTACCTAACCTACACCTTTATATAGCTTTATTTTAGTTTATATATGGCATTTTCCCTTAAATGTAGCATCTACTTGGCCATACTTTTAAATCTATGTTCTCTCAAATAGTAACTATGAATCAGAATGTAGGATACAGAAAGCTAAAAGAACTATTACTCCCCTTAAGAGATATATTGCAAACTCCAAACTTTTCCTTAGCTCATAAGGAAGGTCTTAGGTAACAAGGTCAGTCAAAAGATACCGCCATCCCCATAGATGGGCACCATCTAGGAGAGTAAGAAGCCAGATCTGTGTGTTAACTGTCAGCTGAGTAAAATAACAGAATGAGAAACAGGGGTGTTGTTCTCTCCTGGGTGGAAAGCAGGAGGCTAAAGAAGCCAGCTGGTGATATAGCTGGTGTAGACCACATAGGTGATCACAGTCTGCCGCCCCTCAGCCACTGGGAGAGCGGCAAGTCTTATTACCCTCTAGAGATAAAAATAAACTGCTGCTCCAGCACAGAGAACAAGAGAAGGAAAAATGTCTACCTTCAGGGGAAAAGCAAAAGACTGTCCACGAACCAAGAATCCTACTCCAAGCAGAGGTCAGTTACTGCAGAAGGCATCAGAAACACCTACCCAAGAACAAGCATAGACAAAAGCCAAGTTAGACCACCATGGTTGGAAAGGCAGGCATGCTGGGAAGGCTCTACTCTGAATTCCCCAGTATACCAAGCATGACCAGAATCCCCACTATGAGCCTAGCACTGGGTCACAACAACAGCTCAGCAGCAAGCATGTAGGCAAGCATCGGGATGACTGAAAGCTGGCAACAGAGCACTGGCCCAAGACCAGCCCTGCAGCATCAGGTCCCATGTCCAGCACAAGTCAACAGTGGCAACCTCCAGAGAACGTGAAGAATGTGGTATGGCAAAGGTAGCCACAGCAACAGCCAAACTCAAACTCAGCTCAACCCTTGAGTAGCGTGGATTACTGCTGGTCTTTGCCAGTGAAGATTATGTATCTCATTTCTATCTTGCATCCAACAATAAAAACTAAGACACACTCAAAAACTGGAAAACCCTCTTCTGAGAGATACAACAATCAACACAACTTGACCCAGATGGCGGTCTACAAAGTCACCAGGCAGCGAGATTTAAGAGCTAGTTGGAAACTTTAGAGTTAAAACTTCTACACAGAAGTTGAATAAAACATATTAGATAGAAAAAACATGCCTTCAATGGGCTCATTAAGAGACTTGAGGCACCTGGACAAAGAATTTAGGTACTTAAAGATATACCAAAAGAAATTATTAAAACTAAGACAGAAGAAAAAATACAGTGGAAATAGAAGAAAACACCCAAGAGTTACAGAGCTCCAACAAGTAATTTATGTAATTGGGATCCCAGAAGAGGCAACAGAAAAAAAAAAGATATTTGAAGAGATAGTCACCAAGAGTCTCAGAATCCACAGTCAGCAAAATTACTGACTCGGAAGCCAGTATCCTCCACAAGAAAACCAAAGGGAAAAAGGCAGCAAGCAAATACCTGTATCTAGCAAAAATGTCTTCAAAAAGCTAAGTCACAATGAAGATTTTTTTATTTCTTCTGCTTTTTATTTCTTTTCTTCTTCTTTTTGTTTATTTTGTTTTTTGGAAGGAAAAATTAGGAGATTTACCTGTCAGCACTCCCATGCTAAAACCATGAAAGGAATTTCTTTGGCCAATGGCACCATTGTGAAGGGCAACTGCATGAAGAAGGAGTAACAGATTAAATAAGCACAGATACAAATCTTTCCATCTATCACTCAGGATGAACTCCTGTCTCCACCCTCCTGAACTGTCCTTTAACATACAAGCCTACTTAGATCTCTAATAGCTCTGCCTTTGCTTCCTAGAAGATGAAAACCACTAATTTTTAAAGTCAGTTCTGGCACCTTCAACAACTGCTTAACACACCGCCTTTTAAAAGTTATGGCAATACTGTTTATTACCCACTTAAGCTAAATTACCCTCTTGCTTGCTAATTATATAATTTCAAAATCGTAAATTACAATATGCAGCATTAAACAGTAAAAAGGAATCTTTAGAAAAGCAGGATTTTTCATTTACAATAATCAGTTGCACTTGCTTTAAAATGCTCAAGTTATTTAAAATAACTAAAAACTGCTCTACATTAAAGCTACAGCAGTCTCTCATTCAGAAACGCAATGGAATAATTATTTAAAATCCAAATCTATATGAAGGTAGAATAGATCAACTATAGAAAACTTCAATGTTATTACTTATATGACCTCAAGCTACTTACCTTGAGGGCATATAGGTGATGCTTAAAAAGTAGTCATACTACCACATGATTTTTAAATCAGACACTGACCTAAAAGCAATCTTAAAAATGGGTAAGATTTTGCAGTCTCATTATATAGGGTTATTAATAATTAAAGCTAAAAATAAACTTTTTATAGGAATAGCATAACTTCTAATAAAACTCCACACTTAACATGTTACTCAAATTAAAACTAAGTATAAGACCACATGCATGAATGGCAGGTCAGGAAATAAAGCCACAACCAACCAGAGGCCAGGTGATAGTGACGTGCACCTTTAGTTCCAGAACTCCAAAGGCAGAGGCAGGTGGACCTCTCTGAGTTCAAGGCCAGCCTGGTCTACAATATTGAGTTTCAGGACAGCCAGAGAAACCTTGTCTCAACAAATCAAACCAAAAAAAAAAAACAAACCAAACAGAAGAAACCAAAAATACTTCAGCACTTCAGAACTAGAAGGAAGCTGGAGATACTGAACTCAGGTTTCGAACCAAGGTACAAAGGAACAGTTCAGTGCTAAAAGCTACAAAGTCGTCATAAAACAGCAAAGAATTTTCTTGGCTTTGAATCTCATCCTACAAATGAGCATACTGAAAGTCTGAGAAAGGACTGCTTGAAACGTTATCATTCAAAGATTAATGAGACCTTTATTTATAAATGAAAAATTGTTTCTGGACTCCTAATATTTTCTCAACTTTCCTTAATTCTTTAAAATTTCTAAGTCAGTTTTTCCTTAATATCAATACAATACAATCAATATTACTGTTATCATCATCATCTTGTATTTTTGTTGTTGTTGCTGTTGTTGTTAGACAAGGTCTCTTTAAGTAGCCCAAGGTCTCTTTAAGTAGTTGTCCTGGAATTCACTTAGGTAAATGAAACTGGCCTTGAACTCACAAAGATCATCCTGCCTCTGATGGGATTAAAGGTGTGGTGTGCATGGCAAGATCAATATGATAATTGACACTAATGTTATAGGTAAAAAAAAAAAAAGCAAGGTCTGGGAGATACATGCTTGTCTAATGTAAGACAGATTGCAAGGTGGAGAGATGGCTCAGTGGTTAAGAACACTTGTTGCTCTTATGGAGGAGCCAGGTTCACTTCCTAACACCAACATGGTGGCTCACAACCATCTGTAACTCCAGTTCCTGGAGATCTGATGCCCTCTTCTGACTTCTCAACAGACACTGGGCACAATGACAAAAGTCAGATTCGTGACACAGATTCTTCTGACTCCACATGCAGACACAAATCTAGAAGGACCACAGTTAGCTTGGTGTCAGGAAGATTTCTAGCAAACTTCAGTTACAGATTTACAGACACTTTAAATATTTAATTCTATATGCTTTAGACTTAATGAAACTACATGACTTAGAAATTTTAAATATATGCCAAGTGTGGTACCAACACTCGGGAGGCAGAAGTAGGCAGAGTTCTGTGAGTTTGAGGCCAGCCTGGTCTACAGACCCTAATACACCCCCCCCACACACACACACTATCCATTAATAGGGATCTTTATGGCTAATGATTATATAAATGAAGTATTTTAATATATTATGGTACTACCCTCAAATATTAACTGTTCATATGGAGAGTCTGTCTATGGTCACCTACTCCACCACATTAACTTCCATCATGTTACACAACAGTGAAGAGTTCATTCCAAAAACTCTCAGCAGTTTTTAAGCATCCACTCCCATTTGCTGAGCACTCCATGACAGAATCGCCCAAGAGCAGCTCTAAAATCCTTGAAGACCCATACTTTATACTTGGACTGGACCCTCACTGCTGTATACCCAGCCCTAGTGGTTCCCATATGCAAGCAGGGTTAGTAGCTACTACTTCAGCCTGAAGTTGTGCATGACAGAAGGACAAGTGCAATTTGAGGATCCAAACTAGTTTCCTATTTCTGATTTAAAAAAACAAAATCTTTGCTTGACACACATCCAAGGACATCACTCCTGTTAGTGTACTACGGCTGGAACACTCTATAAGCAGCCGTCCTGCCCTCACTCCCTACCATCACATGGACAGGTCCAATCTCCTCCTCTAGTTTTCTTCAAAATCCTACTCCTGGTCCTTCCCAAAGTCAACAAGCCATCAAGAAGCACTTCTGAAAGCACCCAGCCTTCCAGGACCATTTTATCTGTTAATTAGCATGTACCACAATGGCCAGCAAAGGGCTTGCAGTCAAGTCCAGATTAGCTCCTGGAAAGGCTTCCCATGGCTACTCTGTATAACTGTGCTGTCCAGCAGCCTCCTTTCTTATGGCCTTCTGTTTTTCTGGGACTGCATGCCCTTGCTCTCTCTGTACTGCCACTATTCCTCCCTCTGAAGATCTCAAGCCTTCCTGCCACTGCCACCTGCTACACTGATGTGTTTGTGGAAGCTGTCTCTCTGGTCCCAGGATAGTCTACAGAGAACATAGGCCCAGCTGACAGGTGGACGGGAGCACCCAAAACCAGCACTACTCCCGAAGAGCCTGTTCCTTGTTCTGAGCTTCAAAACTTGAGAGTAACTGTGACTCAACATTAAAGCAGTTCAAATCTGTAAGTTAATGCTCACTGCAAAAGAGACCTATGAGGAGATCACCAGGTGCAATTTACCTCTGAGATGACACATTTGCTGAACAGCGATGATTCCTCAGGTCCTGAGCCACGTCTCTGCAAGACGTGTACCTACCACATGGGGCGTTAATCAACTAAAACACATGAATGTTCTTAGAGCCCTGTCCTGCTCACTAAAAAGGTTTAGGAAAATGTTATATTCTACAAAGAAAGTTCTAACATGGGCATGTCCACATTCTTAAAACTAAAATGCTAGACACAAACTGTTCTGTGTAAGAACGATCTAAGTCATGGTGAATTACAAAAATATGAGACAAATCAGCGTGCTCTCAAGTACTCAGGACAGCTCCGCAAGGGAAGGGGCAGCAACACAAGCCTGTCAGTTGCTCAAACAGGCCAGGTCTCCAAGGCTCCCACCTGGAAGTCACACGTTATCTTCTTTAAGTCCTACAGGAAGTGCATATGTGCTCCTAGGTTACACTCCAGGGCTAGGCATTTAGTCTCTGGTAAAATCTGGCTTTTCCTACTTTCCTAAATTTTAGGGGGAAAGTTTCTTTAAGCTGAGTCTACTTAGTTCAAGGTCAAGTTCACTAAATGAAATTGATAGCCTCTTCCCGCCTCCCCCCCCTTTGTTTTCTTTTTCAAGACAGGGTTCCTCTTTGTAGCCCTGACTGTCCTGGAACTCGCTTTGTAGACCAGGCTGGTCTCGATCTCACAGAGATCCACCTGGCTCTGCCTCTACCTCCTGAGTGATGAGATTAAATGAGTGCACTACCAGGGTCAGGCTAAGGTTAAGGAGACCTCTTAAATGTGGTGCTGCCACCACTGTGCCGTCTATGATTAACTAGTATTGGTTAGAGAGGTCATTAAAATACGTAATTGCCCTATCACACCTTAAACACTCATACACAGCGAGCTAATAAGTTACATAGTCACTGACTACAGGGAAACACATGTGCAGTGCTTTGTATAGCTCTGGCACAGAAGCTGGTGGATGAGTTAAGATTTCTCTCCCCATAACTATGCACAGTCAATGCTCACCTCTCAGGCAATGCTTGCCTGCCACACCTGACCACTTTTAATTCTGGCTCCCTTCCCTAGACCCAATTTCCCTTCCTTTCCAGTTTGGGGTTCCTAAACAGTTACTAATGCACAACATCTCTGACCTGTCTTTACGATTAGCTCACTGTCTTGGTGACTAAAGAAAGTGAAGATAAATGAAATTATGTTATATAATTAATTATTAAAAAGTCAAAAATGAGATATTCTTTAAATCAGTCCGCAGTACTCCAGAGAACAGGGCTTAGTCCAGTTCCACATAACGGACTGGAAGTGAAGTGCGAGCCCAGGGAACACCAAGTCTGACTTTTCAAAGCTTACAGCCTCCTATCAAACACACAGGCGGGCCTTCTAGAACGATGCATGCTACAAAACACAACCTGTTTGCACTACTGTGCTTACCACAAGAGTAAGAAATACCAATCATGGGACCCCGCACACATACACTACACAACACAGCATGTAGGATTAAAGCTGAGTTGACCAACCGAGTAACAGCAGTGGATTTCTGACCACTCTCGACAGGCCTGCCTTAGTAAGGGAGTATAACCTAGCAGTGAACACTGAGTCACACCAAGGGAGCCCCAGCCACCTGAAAACAACAGTGAAGGTGTTCACCACACACACAGATAGGAACTATTTCTTCCTTTCTGGCTGACATCAACTATGAAACTCTAAATAGAAACCAGCACAGTATGTGTATGACTACTCTGAGAGGAAATGGGTATTGACAGAGAGACCCCAAATTACCAGGGGTTCAACTTACAGAGTTTCAATTTTACAATGCTGTCAGCCTATGTCCACCCAACCACTCTCTCTGTTCTCCACTGTGTGTGCGATAAATGGATGCTGTTAGATGACTTCCAGCCAACCAGGGGACACTGTAGCTCATTTTAGGTAGGTTAGGCTAAGTGTTGGTTTTGGTAAGACAGATATACTAAACATACTTCCCATTAGTAGGTTTTTTTCATCACGGTGGGGTTATCAGACTATAACCACATCATAATTTGAGGAACCACTGTGCATACATATACATGGACATACAAAATGAACAGTATACATATACATATATATACATATGTATACATATATGTATATATAGATATGCCTATAAGCTTTTATTCTTCACCATATATTGGACCCAAGACTCTCAACACTTATTACTAATAAGAGAAGAAAGGGTACATTTGCCCCCCCCCCCATTTTCTGTTCTCAAAGAGGAAGTGGACAAGCCTAAGTGGATAGCATCTACTTTCCTCCCAGGGCTCAGTAACCCTTCTTACCCCACTATGTTTGGCCAGCAGTAAGGACTTGCCTTTTCTAAAGAAAAATTCTTCTCTAAATCCTTAGTAACCAAATTTGGATCAGAATACAAATTGGAAGCCAAATCAGTTAAGAAAAGCAAAATAAAGCAAAAAGATGCAGCTAATTATCGGGAGAAAAACCATCAAGTTACAAAGCTAAAAAGGTAACAACAGTATCGAGTCCAACTTCTGGTTGAAGGGTAGGAATTTAGAATACATTCACAGAAAAAGGTACTTGTGAATGAAGAAAGGAAGGAAGCTATTCATCTCTACTAAGCTAATAAAAAAAAAGCCCATAACCTATTTAGGGTTAAGCAAAGAAGGAATCCTAAATACTACATCCAGAGGAAAGTGTAGACACACAGCGACTGTGGACGGTGGTCACCTAGTGACAGACACAGGATTTGGGAATGGTTGTTCTCAGAATCTTCATGTGAGTGTCTCCAAAAGAGGGAAACATTAAACAGCTGACCAAACCTTAGAGGATTCCTATGACTGGGAATATAATAAATATGGGCCACTAACTTTTACAAAACAACAGCCACTCAGAATATTAGAAAGCATTGTTTTTTTTCAATAATATCTAGCATTTATCAGCATCTTCTATTAACAGAACAAATCAGTAAACCATCATTCAAAAGTCTCAGTTTCTATGGTTTCAGCTACCTGTATCACCAACCATCCAAGCACACCAAATGGAGAATTCTAGGAACCAACAAGTCATACTTTCATACTGCTGGCCATGCTCAACAGCACGGTGCCATCTCATGCGGTCCTGCTCTGTCTTATTAAGAATCAGCTCTGTCATCTCCCTTATCATGCTGATTGCTAGCTACTGGATAGCCAGCCTCGGTCTTGCAATGACTGCGTTCAAATAGCCCACTGTTTTACCTAATAGCATCAGAGTGCAACAGGAGTGCCACAGGAGTGACAGTGTATGGTTAAATTTGTTCCAGCTTTATTGTGTTAAGCATCTTACTGCACCTAACAGAGAGTAAACTGTATCATAAGCACACATGTTAAGGATTAGATACTCTCTGTGGTTTCAGGCAATCTGGGAGAGGGCAGAGGTGAAGTGGGCTGGAGGGTAGGGGTAGAGGAGGTGTCTTGGAATGTATGAAGCCCAGCCACTGGAGATACCTTTCCATATTCTCTGGCTTCGACAAGTATGTGCCAGGCTAATCGTAAGTATCATTAGATTTACGTCTTCTCAGACCTGCCCGGGTTAAGCAGCTATGTGGCACAGAAAGGACAGCAGGGAACTGCAGAGCGGCTCCCACCCTGCCTCTGCCATTATACATCTCTCAAGGCAGGCTGCTAAGACAGACGGGGAGTTCAGAAACTCTAAAACTCTCAGGTTAGGACGCTTCTAGTTCTTCTCAGTTTACGTTTATTCCTGTCAAAGCAATGCATACATCAGACTGCTTTCCAAAGGTCAGGCTCCTGCCTCTTAGACAAAGTCCTAAGAGTAAAATCACATTGCTTGTCTGAACAAAGAACAGAAATGAGAGCTTACTTCCCTCTTATTTGGTATTTAACTAACCCAAATTCCCAATACCCAGATTTCTGTAATTCCTTCAGCCATAATCCAAGATACCCTGGCTTTCTACTATGCTTCTTTTCATTATGCTTCACTTACAAGTTTGCTATGATGCCAAATACGCCTTCTGAATTAACAGTACATATTACAACTGTATCAGCACCAAACAGAAGTTTACTCTCTGCTTCAATATCTGTATCTGTAAAGAAACATAATCTCCCCAAAACTATTGAAAATATCAAATAAAGAACATGGAAGCGGGGTACCAAGCACTAAATCCAACTGCGCTCAATATGCATTTGCGTGTCTTCCAAGTGTGTGAGACGACTGTCTACAAAGACCGCCTAAGCACCTCATTACACTTTAATGACACATTTATTCCAAGAGACCTAGATGAAATGCAATGCAGCAGCATGTTTAAGTCCGGCATTAGGTACTATTTCACAGTCTAACTTCAACAAACGTGGATTCAGCACTCACAGTGTGCCAGATTCTGGTGTGCTACGACATGAGAATTCAGAAATGATCAAGACAGCGGCCTTGCTTTCAAAGCACTCAAACCAGAAGAGATAAAAATTTAATGCAATTAAAAACAGAAGTAGGTACAAGGAGCAGAAGTAGAAGGATGAAGCAAGAAATTCACACTGCTTGATGAAGCTAATACAGAGCTATGGGAAGCGCAAAGAGAAGGCATTCTGTAAGCAGGTTCTCACTGAAGCCCCATTTGCTCCCTATAACTTAGGGTAGTTTAATTTGCCTGAATTGCTTTGTATATAGCAGAGTTATTAAGACTAGAAATTATATACAGAGAGAGCAATCCATAGGAGACATCCAATAAATGGTGGGCTTATTGCCTTGGGAGCCGTGCTTGCTTGCTCATTTCGAACAGACCAGGCTGTACGTGGCACAGTAAACTGCATCTCTTGACTAAGCCTCAAGCGACATGCCGCACAGCTATGATCCCGTGTGTGCAGGACACACAGAACCACAAGCTGTCATTTTCTATAAGCAATTATTAGGCTCACACCAGAGATAACTGAATCTCTCTAGGATTGCTACCTGCTATTACTAATCAAATGGGTGACTTGTGGAGCGGAAAAGCCATCATAATAATGAGAGCCTTCAATGTTTTAAAAGACCACTAAATCTTGCCTACAGACCCACACATCTACACGTACTCTTAAGACTCCCTGAACCAACTTTCTGTAAAATACCTTGAGGAGCCAAGCTAGTTATTAATATAGGTAATATATATTCTTACTAAATATATCATTACTCATTAGTAAACAATTCAGACTTTGGAAATATGAAACTATGGATAAACACAAATTCATAAGTAAGATAAAGAAGTCTATCTTGAAATGATCTTTACGTGGCTTTAACTTTTCAGAACTATATAAACATGCAGCCAAGAAGACTCTTCTGGCTCCAGAGTTCCCCCAGTTGTGTAGTTTCAGGAATTAAGTACCCTGAACATTGCCCTGTGCTACGCGATTCCATCACGTTTTCCTCTGCGAACATGTGAGCCCTGTACCGTGCCAGATTTTACCTATAAACATATGCATATGTATACTACGTGCTTTTAACTTGATATCACAGATTTGAAATATTAATGTTCACTTGGAGTTAAGACATTTTAAAGAACTGAGGGTTTTTTTGGGGGGGTGGGGGGCTGGTTGTTGCCTAAGAAAAGCAGACGCCCCAGACTCAAACTGTTTATCACTTTCCTGTCAGTATTGCTCTTTAGAAGGTATTTAAAACACACACAACTCAAGAGTGTAAACATTCCCACATTAAGAAAACCAAAAGTTTCTTCCCAAAGCAAGCCTACAGATTAAATGAAAATATTCTATGTTCTAAAGCCTCCCTCCAACAACCACAAACTGATGCTATAAATGTAGCGAAATTCAATTCCCAAACACCTGATTACTGAAGGGAAGTACACTGGATTCCCAAATGTCACAAAAGCAGCATCTTGAGGCCAGGAGACACAAACAGACAAAAGGGAATTGGTGAGAAGACAGACAGCTGCTCTGACTGCTCGAGACCTGGGTCCAGCCCCTGACCCACTATAATCTACTTAGTCATCTCCAAAAAAGAAACGGAATGGTCCAAGCAAACAGATCACCGTGAGCAGGGAATGGACTGCTGCATTTGGTTTGCGATCTGTCGGCAAGAAAATAAGCTACACCAGGAAAGAAAGAATAAAAATGATCGAAACTGCAAGTAGCAGAGTGTGTGTGTGTGTGAGTGTGTGTGTGCACGCGCGTGTGTGCATGCGGGGCGCGTGGGGGTGGGGTTAAGTGACACAAACGTGAACTGTAATCCAGTCTGGACACTGACGCGACTCTCGTGTGCTCTGGCAGCGGCCGGCACCGGGCCGAAGGTTCGGACGCCCAGAACACGCGTGGAGTGAGTGGGTCCCCACCGCTCCCTCCGCCCCGCACATTACCCGTGAGGTTCCTCAGCACCGTGCCATGGGCCCAGAGACTCAGGACCTGCTGCACCGACAGGTTGATCATCGAGTGGTCGGCGCCCTCCGCCCTCATCGTCCCCGCGGGGCGGCAGCGGGGCGCTCCAGGGGGCGCCGCTCGGCGGGTGTCGCAGGCAGCGTCCTCCCCGCCGGGGAGACATCGAGGAGCGCGGGAGGGCGAGGCCTGGGCCGCGGGAGGCACCGCCGCTCCCGCTCAGGGCCCGCGTCGCGCCGCGGGGGCCCGCCACGCCACGAGGCTCAGGTCACGCCGTGAGGCCCGCGCGGACCGGCAGCCGGCAGGGGCAGGCCGGAGGACGAGGCTCATCGCGGGGGCGCGCGATGAGGCAGCGGCGCCGGGCCGCGGCACCTGCCGCCCGCCTGCCGCTCGGCCTTAGGGTCGCCGACACTCGAGGAGCCGCCCCCTCCGCCCGCGACGGCCCCGGGAGCGCGCATGCGCGTGCCCGCCCCTCTGCCCCGCCTCTCCCGGGTGAGCGGCTGCGCACGCGCACTGCCCCGGCTCCGCGTGCACCGCCCCGCCGCAGCCTAGAGCTCGGGTGGCTGGCTGCTCCCGGCGTCCGCCCGCAGTGGGGCGGAGGGAGCGCCTCTGACGTCACTGGCGCCACCGCCGGGGCTGGCTGCTGATTGGGTGTTCCGAGGGCCCAGCTTCCACGCCCCTCCCCCCCGGCCGGACTGCGCGCCCCCGAGACCCCGAGCCGGCGCGCTGGGCCAGCGTGAGAGCGCTGCGCGTGGAACGGGGAAGCTGTCAGGTTGTTTTTTTGTTGGTTTTTGTTTTTGTTTTTTGAGACGGTGCTTTGAGACCCCAGATTCCGCCCTCTCCGTGAGGGCGTCTGCGAGCAACTTTTTGCAAAGGTTTCGGAAATGCCAATGTTGGGGTGTTTTTATTTGCGGGCTTTTCTGAGAGCGAGTCCAGTGACCTGGTTAAGTCTTTTCCTTTGCTAAATCCACTAAAACAGAAATAGATCCTCTTTATCATTTTAACTAGCCTTCCTGCGGGCAGTAAGAACTTGATCTCCCGTGGCTGCAGGATCTGAAATCACGTACTGACGCAAGCAAGGCCCGGCAGGTGTCGGAATCTTCCTGGCCAAGGTTGGCTCTAGTTCTTCCTTTCATCTACAACTGTCTTACCACACACCCGGTACTTAAACTAGAAGACCCCTTCTCCCTGTCCTTGAAATCCAAGGTCAGCCTCAGAAGCATCGTAAGGCCAATTACGCTGATGGCACTCTTCCTTGAAGTTTAAACGTTTTAATTTGAAAAATAAAAATTTAAGTGTTTGCAAAACACGCTCGTCATCCCATTCCCTTCATCCGACTCCATCTTTTTTTCAAACGCTCTGCTGATAAAGTTTCAAAGAGGGAAGTGAGAAAAAAACCATTGCTAAAGCGATCAGGTGTATTTGCTGAAGAGTCAAGTGGTCTAAGTATTGTTCTTGGTGAGCAATTTAAAAATGACAATACTGCATATGCAGTTTTATATTTATGTATACTTTTCTTTTGATCCCACAATATAGAAAAATGAAATTGGAGGATCACTAATAGGGATTGAATTAAAACCCACTGGAATTTAGAGTTTGTCAGCTGAATTAAATCTGTTACTTCAGAGATTATAGGTTATCAGACACAAGTGAAGCTTTAACATTCTAATTGTATTTTATGTAGAGAGAAACTGATTTTGAGGAATTAAGTGATGTAAAGAGGCTTCTTTTCTAATTATATTCTTTTTATTTTCTTTGGAGCAGCCACTCACCAGTCCCTCCGTAGCATTAAAGTTCAGAATGGGAAGTTACCTAATGATGTTGCAAAGGGATTTGACATTATTAGGGAATATGAACATTTAGTGACAGGCTTATAGCCAAGTCTCAGAGCATTTCATTCAACTCTCCTATGATAAGCTTTAGGCTATTGGAGTCTTTATAATTACAGTGTTATTTAAAAATGCTGTAGCCCTTCTGCTGTACTGTGATAGGAATGGCGGGTAAGCAAGGAGCCGCTCTTCAAGAACTGTTCTCTGGCAGTTTGTGTATCTCTAGGTATTTGTCAGGAGGCCTGCTCAGCTGCTGCCGCCAGGTCCACCTGTCACAGCCTGGAGCTCTGCCTCTTTTGTAACTGTCAAGGCAGCTGCTCCCTTGGCTGCTTTTGCAGCTCAGCCCACCGGCCACTCAGTTCTGCTTCTTCTTCTGCCATTGCCACCCCTAGTGTGAATCTTTTCCTCTAGCAGGGGTTTACTGCTTAGGTAACCTCGGGAAGGCAACGCATGTCTTTTAACTTTGTTGAGTTCCTGTAGCTTTCTCATGACCCCCCCCCTTCCCCCCTTCCCAGCTTTTTTCCAAGGAAATGCTTTCTGAAGGAAATACCTAGACAACACTTATAGTTGGTTCTATGATTGTTTCTGGTAATGTCTGTCACCATAACTGATAAAACTGCTCCGGTGACAGTCTGTCGGTTGTCCATTCACCCCGAGCAATCTAAAAAGCCCACACCTCTACTTCCTCATAGCTATTCTTCTCTTTCCCCATCATCTTACAATAGATTGTACATCCTGTCTGCTCTTACAGCTCAAGTGTCTGCGTTCTAGCCCCAATGTAACTGCGTTAGTCAAAGTGAACATTTAATTACAATGGGCTATTAGCCTCTAGGCTTCAGCTTCATTATCTGCGAATTTTAATATTTCATTATGTATTTCATATGTTACCTACTGTAGAGAATATATTTCATTGCCTTAACACTTGGGTCCTCCAGCACTCAGAATGGAATCTGGATCTGTAAATAACAGAAGGTGCGAGTTTTTATTCCTGTCACGTTTACATATGGATTTTTTTTTTTTTGAGGACAGAAGAAAGTTGCTACCTTGTAAATATCTCTTCTAAGAAACAAGCAAAAGGGACTGGTAAAGGAGCCCTTTGATAGAACATCGCATATATTTTCCTCCTTTGACAACTGTGATGTATTCATGTGGCTCAAAACGCTCACCATATGAAATGTGTGCATTGAAAATGTCCTGCCACCACAGTTCCCTGACTGCTCACTGCTCCTCACCCAAACACAGTTACAGGGTTCTTGTGACTCATTCCCAGTTTTCAGCCAGATTAAATAACAGACAGTTATAACAGCTGTAAAATCCGAGAAAAATCAGCATATGTAAACTTCATCTTTTTTGCCATTTTCCACCTGGTCCAGTGGAAGCCATGGATCTGACTTTAAATACATACAACTGGCCCAAAAACAACCTCAGCATAAACCATGCTGTGTACTGACTCTGTATCTCTCCAAATTGATGCATTCTCCCGAATTAGTAGGGGGTCCTGACAGTGGAACACCTGTGATTGGGACTGATGCCGTTATTAGAAAAGTCGAGGGAGATGGTCTCTCATCTGTGTAAAATACAGCAACAAGGTGCTGATCTGCAACCCAGCAAAGGACCCTGAGCAAACATGGAGCCTGATGCCGCCCTTCTCTGTGATTCCCAGCCTCCAGAACTGTGGAAAATAAACTAGTTAAGCTACCTAGTCTATGGCCTTTGGTTTAGTGAATACTCACATAGCAGAGTAGCCGAGCCATAAGGTGATGTCATGGGAAAGCTCTAAGTGTCCGTGTGAAGATTGCAATCACAACCCACAAAGACCATTCTGAGCTTGCTGTAGCCTGTTTCAACCTCATGGACTAGTTTTTTTTTTTTTTTTTTTAAACAAAAGGTTGAGGGCTGGAGAACAGGCTCAGCAGTTAAAGCACTTGCTTCTCTCTCTCAGAGAACCCAAGTCTGTTTCCCGGCACCCACATCAGACAACTTAAATTGCCCCAATCTGAAGTTGGGGGGCATGCAACACCCTCTGGCCTCTGATGGCACCTGCACATATACTTCCACTTAAATAAGTAATCTTCAAACAAGAAGTCAGTACTCCTTCCACAAATGAAATACAGAAAATTAGTACCAAGAATTAAGGCGGTTGCTGTGCAAACTCGACCATGTCCACGTAGCTCTGAGCATTTGGAGCAGATGTGTGGGAGGAACGAGAAAGAGTTTGGAGGTGTGAGCTACAGAAGCTCTACAATGTTGCAAGCGATGCTTGCTGGTCCTTCTGGTGGGAGTTCAGAAGAACGCCATCCACTCCAAATGGTTAGAGGGTTTCAGAGGTGAGCAAAGACTCTTACCAAGAACGATGCTAGACAGCATTGCTGTTGTATACTAGCAGAGAATCACACTCTGCCAGTGTCCTGAGGACTTGGCTGTGGCTAAACTCTAATGAACTAATTTTTTGGTTTTTTTTTTTTTTGGCAGAGGGCTTTTCAAGACAGGATAGTGTTCAGGGCATGTCGTGGTTACTGTTAATTGCTCTTGTCCAGGTCTGTAGTAAAAGAGGGTGGCAAGTAGAGCAAAAAGCTATGAAAGCTGCGGCTTGGCAGGGAAAACAGCCTGGCAGGAAAGGTTTGAGTTGCAGCAAGGTGGTGGGAACGCAACTATGACTGTTAAGGGCTTTTAGTTCCATTACCAAGAAACCTAACAGTAGGAAAGCCCCCTGGCAGTAAGACCAACTTGTGAAAACTCACGTTTATTTTGAAGGAATGGTCTTAGGCTGACAATGTCACGGAAGGGACTCCTTGTTCAAAAACAATCACCTAGAAAAATGTTTTACCAGGGTCTACACACAGAGGCAAATGAAACTGTGCTTCAAGGGGGCCAAGCTATGTCCAGAGCCAACAACAGGGCTTGGTTGCATGCACCACTTGATACAGTTGTGCAGGCATGAAACATGCAAAAGTAAGGACATCACAAAGGATTCCAGGAAACCCTTAAAGCCCCACAATGTATGGCAAGGTCAGATGCCAAGAAGGAAGTCCCCAAGAGGACACTGTGAAGATGTGAAGGTGAAGATTAAGTGTTTATGGAGACCTAGTTAGGATGTTGCTGTTGCCTACCAAGCAAAGTTACAATCATGGGAGAGACAACAGCCTAAAAGATGGGATATTATGGTATAGGCAGTATCCCTGGAAAGTCAGGGCGGCCCGCAACTACTGGAGCCCACATGATTCCATTAAGCACCCTAGATACAGGACATTTGCATTTTCATAAAGACAACAGGCAACTCTGAGACAAGTATGTTACTGTACACCTAAAGAGACCCCTTGTCACAGGCTGAATGGGTGTGGCTACCTGATCTTAAGGTTTTAGCTTTGTCTTGGTCACTGCTCCATTGCTGTGAAGAGGCACAATGGCCAGGGCAACTCTTATAAGTGGAAACACTTAATTGGGGCTTTCTTACAGTTTCAGAGGTTAATTCACAGTCATCACGGTGGGAAGCATGGTGGCATACATGGTGCTAGAGCAGCATCTGAGAGCTACACCCCCATCCACAGATAGAGAAGGAGAGAGAGAGAGAGAGAGAGAGAGAGAGAGAGAGAGAGAAGGAAACTGGGCCTGGCATGAGCTTTTGAAACCTCAAAACCCACCCCCAGTGACAAACTTCCTCCAAAAATTGCCAAACCTGCTCCAATAAGGCCACACCTCCTAATCCTTCTAGTCCTTTCAAAGCAACCACTTCCTAATATACAAGCCTGTGGGGGCCATTCTAATACTTTCAGTCTGACCACTCCCAACTGTATGAGCCTCTGGGAGCCATTCTTATTCAAACCACCACAAGGCTTTACAAACTGTGAGATAAATATAAATATGCAAAATACACAGCTTCGGGAGTTAGTATATATTTATATATGACTTATAAGTACTTAGTAAATATATTGAACATAATACATAATATATAGGTGTGCACCCATAACCTACATGTGTACACTTATTAACATGTACATGTATATATCTGTTTTCCATAAATGCTGAGAGGATTATAAAAGAGAAAAATATGAACATCTGGCCTTTACCTTTGTGAAAGTAAGAGATCAAAGCCTGCCTTAAGACCAAAGCCTTGTCTAATCACAGGTTTCAGATTGAGTCAACTGGCAAGATAATCCACTCCCTAAGTGTCTTTGTCTTTTCTAATTATGAAAGGAACAGAGGGCAATGTTCTAAAACCCCATTAGCCAACATATATTGAGAAATTCCCTGAGCTAGGCAGTGGTTGACTGTCATCTCTCAGTTTGCCAAAGGCTCCATGACCAACAGCTTGCACAACAAAATGTAATTTCCTCCTTGCAAAAACAGAACATTTCAAAAACTCAGAGTCTTGTTGGCAAGGGAACTCATATTTCATGTTCAGCTTCCTTATATTTGTCCTGGATTTCCAAGTTCAAATGAAGAACTATGTAATATTTTATTTTCAACTCTGGTGCTCAAAGTACAGTAGAAGGGTCAATAAGGACTTCAATTTACTCAAAGTACAGTAGAAAGGTCAATAAGGACTTCAATTTACTCCAGGGTGAAGATAAAGCATGGTCATATTCTCGGTCTACATTAGTCTTGTTGCTTAAAGGATAGGTTTCATGTTAAATGTTCTTTAGAACTTAAAAAAGTAATGAAAGATTTCAATGTGACTTAAAAATGGTAGGAATATTCTAAACCAATAGTCTATTGCTTAGCTACACTCGCTCATTATGACTTTTTTTACTGGCCCTCTCCTTTCAGGAACCGCTGTAATAGTTACTTCAGAGAAGAAAAAAATTAAAGTCTTTTTGCCCTTTTCTCATCTCCCTTCCTTTCTGGGTATGTGAATGTGATATGAGCACTTGGCTAAGCATTTTCAAATCATTGTTCCTTTTTATTCTTAGTAAAACCTTGCAAAGCCAGTGTACCGATGTCTAAAGTATGGGGTGAAAATATATACATGAACTTAGTAATTTTTTTGAACTTGCTGAGTAGAACTCAGTTAAAGATTCACCCTTGACCTTTTCTCCCCAGTGCTTCAGACAGGGTAGGTAAAGCTGTTTACATATCTGAGAGAGAAGGATGTAGAGTGTACCGTTTTGAAGAATTATATTGAAAGAAATCTTGTCTGGATTTAAGTCATTGAGAATTTAAGCCAACACAGTTGATTCTTCACTTAAAATAGGATTCTCTTCTTTCATATGTGAATATCTATAATTAGCTTTGATAAAATTGGCATTCTTGTAGAAGTTGTATTCAATGGTGTTAATGTCTGTGATTTGAGAGCAAGCCTAGTGTTCTGAAATTCTGAAGTGTGACATCACACCAATTAAGTGGCCAACCTAGAAAAGGCTTTTCGTCTAAAATGATGCATATCTTTATAAGAGAGGCATTTGTCGTCTCTATTAAATCGGCACCAATTATTTAGCAAGAAAAAATTTGCGGACTTTATTGTAAACAGAGGGATCATTTTTCCCTCTGTCTACAACCAGATCTATAAAGAATAACATAATATACTGTCAACATTTGTCTGCGTTCTAGCTCCAGAGCAGACACTGCCAAGCATTTTTTAGTGTGCCATATCCCACCCTTCCTGTGAAGACAGTACCATCTTGAGTTTAAGAAGGAGGTGGCCTAATGCATTAAGGTTCTGGGAAAACACCAGAAACCAGGGGCTATAAAGAACAGAATTTCTTTTCTCATAGTCCTAGAGGCAAGAGCCCTGCTCCTTCTAAAATGCTAGGTCAGGATGTGACCATGCCTTCCTTTTCATTTCTGCTATTTCCAGCAGCCCTAAGTGCCTCTTGGTTTACAGCTAGGTAACCCCAGACTCTGCTCCTGTCATTACAGACATAGGTGTCTTCCTTATGTCTCGCTTCACTTATTACAAGGACACCATCACACTGCACTATAGACCCACCTTTGTCTAGCATGAATTCCTCTTGACTCATTAGCTCTGAAATACCCACATTTCTAAATAGGAACACGTGCTGAACTGATGGGAGAGACGTGAATTAGGGCGCTGACAGATAGTCGGCCTCGTACATTATAGTAAGTAAACCTCTGCAGATTAACTTGTCCTGTTTTCGTGGACCCAAGATCCAAGGAGAGTGGCTGCTGGAGCCCATGCTCATAACAGCTTCATCACTCTGCCCATGTTTGCAAGTTCCTCACCCCCTATCCTTCCTCTATTTGATATCTAATCCCAGTTCATGAACTCTTCTGAATGTGGTCATCTTCTTCCTCATTGAGCGTCTTTGCCTCCTCATCCATTTTGTTCTCCTAATTCTGTGGAACTCTTGAGTTTCACTTCCCAGACTGCATTTTCCATCAACAATGGCTCATTTTACCCATCCAAGGCCTTTATTGTGGGTGCATCTGCACCCCATTTCTCCATCCTGCCTCTTCACATTCCCTCTCCAAAGATCTCCATTTTCTTGAATTCCGTTGAACCTTCCATGCCATTGGCTATTTTTTTTAATCAACATGCATTTCCTCCCTGCACTCTCCCCTAAGCTCCAATCCCACCCATGCAGACTCCTTCTAGACAAGACGTTCCATTATCTTCTCCAGCTATTGCATGCTTGAAACCAGATATTTTCATCTCTTGAATAATCTCCCATCCCTTCTCACATCTGTGCTATGACGATGAGGTCTTCAGTGTGTGACTGATGGATTATTATAGGATGCTCCAATTACCTTGCCTGGGGTTCAGCCTCCACCCATCCAGTGCATCTTGAGTAACCTCACCCTAGTTGCTACCCTGATACTCCTTGGTTCAGCAATTCCTTCTGTGCTGCCACTCACATTCCAATGCCACTGACACGTCTTTGTCCGCCATATTCACCAGAGTAGTTTCCCACAGTTTCTGGCACACACTAGTCTAGAAAGGTGGATCGCTCCTCTACAAAACAGCATGTTCTCATTAGGTTCAATGCTTTATTCTCTCAAATCTCCACCTTCAAAGCCCATATCAAACCTCACTCATTCTAGAAATTTCCCTCCAACTATTTTAGTGTTCATTTACATCAGAGGAGCCTAAATAAAGGGCAGCTTTATTGTATATATTTCTTATTCATACCACTTCCTCACCTCATCTCTGCTTTTTCTTCTAACATGCTGTAGCGCTGACCACTAATGCTGGGTATTTCCTGAGACACGTTTGTCTATTGTTGATGCTCTGTCTTGGATTAAAAGATGTTTATTCGTATTTCCTTAAGAAAAATCAGTGCAATGCCTTTATAAGAACTACAGGAAGGGATTAGAATCTTAAGAAAAGCAACCTAAAGGAGTCATCGGATGTCAAATGCTAAGCATTGTCTAATGATACACACTCTCTGGTCAGGAAGACACACAAAAGAGTTTCACACTAAAGCATCGTTAGAGTAGGGGTGATCTCTGTATTCAATACTTGGGTGAATGAGCCAGTATCACTATAGATGTCTACCTGAAATTGAACTTATGTTGAAGGACTAGATAGGTGATGTTTTCCATATGTAAAGCCAAGGATGTGTAGAGCTTGGATCGGGTTGGTTGATTATTTTTAGGAGAAAGCCTCTCGTGAATCACTTCATTTTTGTATTGTTTGGGTTTACTTGATAACCAGTGCAGAAATAGGGAAACGAAAAGAAGTAGGAGGAGAAGAAAGAGGAAAGAGTGAGTAAAGAAGAATAGAAAGAGAGAGGAAGGGAGGGAGGGAGGGAGGGAGGGAGGGAGGGAGGGAGGGAGGGAAGAAAATTAGGAATTATTGTAAACAAGGATCTTCTTAGAACCCAAAGGCAAAAAGCCAGGGAAATTCTAGAAGGAACTGAAACCAGAGGCCCATAGCTAGCAGGCTTGAGGAAGTGCCTCTGGTCCATCCTTGCTTCTTCTTTTTGCTTTCCTCCTGTTTTCTTTTTGAGGACAGCCTTTCTTTATTCTGCAGCCCATGGTACCAGGGTATAGTCTCAGACTACATGGAGAGGTAACATGGCCGGTTGAGAGGAAAACCAGCAAATTTAAGTCAGGTCATGAGCACGTGGACAATCATGTGTGGTGATGAAATGTTATATGTGCTGTAAATTTGGTCCGATCACTGTTCCTGTGCCAACTTCTCTGACAGGGCATTTAGATGCAATGTTGAAATGTTTGGTTTATGACCTTCCTTTAATTACCCTTTGGGCAAGGAAGTACTGAGCAGATAAGACAAACTCAAAAGTCACCACAGACAACGAAAACACAACTGTTTCAAAATTACTTCCTTGAGGCAGGCTTGCTCAATAGATAAGGCATGTTTTGAGTGGGGAATTGCAATGGAGGAAGAATGTTTCTGAGCTTGACAGGTACGCTAGGAGCAGATAGCTAATGAAGTGCGACTGGAATGTAGCTTATAATTAAACTTTATGCCATTTGAAAATACAATTATAAAAATCAAGAAACATGTTGAAATGAAAGATAATATACAAACAAAATAATTGAATCCTAATAATTCACAAAGAAAAACATTGTAAGTAGCGTAATACTATGCTAAGAAATTTGCAGACCTCACGGCATTGTACAGAAAGGCTTTGAAAAACTACCCCAAAGTGTTATTTTCAGGTAATTTCTGGGTTGTGTGGTCATGGATGTTTTTTATTTATTTTGTATGCTATCTTTAGAGTTATATTAATGAAAAACTCTTCCTTTATAATTTAAAACAATTAATTTTGTTGAAAATAAATAGCCTAACAACAAGAACACTACCATATTTTTAGAAACAGTACTTTGATGAATTGATAATACTTACTAATGTATAAATAGAAAACATTAATACATGGATTATCTTATTAGATAGAAGTATTGTTGAAAGGTATTCAACATCATTTTGTATGAGTGTTTTCCACTTAAATAGCCAATAGTTCCAACACCCTGTGTTCGAAAGCTTTTTCTTTGCCTCTGTTGAAAAGCAATGAACTCTATCTGGGCTATGATACTGATGGATTCTTCTTATAATATAACAATTTCATGATGAATGTAACTTTAGTAAATGTTGAATTCACTTAGTATAAGCCCTCAACTTTACTGTTTCTCAAATACATGTGAAACTTTTTTATCTAGAAAATTATATATATATTTATATTTATAATTTTTAGTGTCAAATCTTGTATGACTTTTCTTAATTAGTTTGCAAGTATTCAATGCATCCCAAATTGCCACTGTAAATGAAATATTTGTTTTTTCCAGTCGTCTAATGTTAGTGCATTAAATGATTGATTTTAGAATACTGATAAGAAAACTTACTACATGGTTAGACCTGATTAATTTCTCTTGTGTGAGCCATTTCTTCCTGAGACGGACATTTCCTCCTATGGGAAAGGTTTTAAGAAAGAGGGTAAACACCTCACACTTGCTTCAGGAAGTACCTGAAGCTGACTGTATTCTCTAGGCCTCTTCCTTCTAGCAATAAAGCCTGATGAGAGTCCATCTCAAACAAGTCAGCCTGCAAGAAGAATCTGCGACCAGACCAGTTGCCTGGAAGAAGCAGAAACCAGCAGAGCTTCCTCGAAAAGGTTTACACCAACTGAGGAAGGACACTCTCCAACCTGCTGAGCTCCCTGTAGCCTGTGCATTGGGCTCCAGGTTTCCAGATTTTGTGAGTCGTCATCCATGCTGGGGTGACTTTGGTGATGCGACTGTCTTTGAGTCATTTTTGCTTCTGTAAGTAACTCCTCACCCATATTTATTTATGTAAGGAACCCCAATAAAACTGGTTGATTCACCAAGGTGGACTTCCGTGGTATTCATACTTCAGTCTTGTAAGTGTTACAGCTCTGAGGGGAAAGATTTCCCCCAACGCAAGTCCTGTAGCTCTGAAGACATCCTGGCAGTCTATAGCTTAGAATAGTATAGACTGAACCTGATACCTGATCTGGTAGAAATTGAACAAATGAACGTAAAGAGTCCAGGGAGGTCAGTTTTGGATTGCTTTCTGTTCCCACTTTAATTTTCTCTTGTTTGTTGCTAATGAAATCTGTGTTTTTTTTTTTCAAGACAATTTCTGCTGTTTGTTGGTAGTTTTCTAATATACCTATTACAGAATTTTACAGCACACTAAATATTTACTAGTTTATGGCTATATTTTGCTCTATAGAAATACTTTAAAATGTTTTATTCATCTCTCTCTCTTTCTCTGTCTCTGTCTCTGCCTCTCTCTGTCTCTGTGTGTGTGTGTGTGTGTGTGTGTGTGTGTGTATGTGTGCAGGTACTCAAAGACGCTAGAAGGGAGCATTGGAAACTCTGGAACTAGAGTAACAGGCATTTTGAGTTGTCTAACGTGGGTTCTAGTAAGTAACTCAGGCCCCCTGCTTCCATCTTCTGCTCTTAACCACTGGGTCATCTCTCCAACCCTACAGTAATACTTTATAAGACAGATTACTCAAAGGGAGGTAATTTAACCCTTATAATTACAAGCATGATGTTATGTTCAAAGTAAGCAACCTGGTGGCACAAACCTGTAATCTCAAATACCTGGGAGACTGAGACAGAAAGATCATGAGTATAAGGCCTGCTTGAGCTACAGAGTGAGTTTAAGGTCAGCCCGGGAAACTGGGACAGACAGACCCCATCTCAAAATGAGAAATTAAAATAAAAGGTGGGTGACATTGCTCTGTGGTAGGGTGCTTGCTTAGCTTCTGTAAGAACCTGGATTCAGTTCACACACACACACACACACACACACACACACACACACACACACACACACAAAGAGAGAGAGAGAGAGAGAGAGAGAGAGAGAGAGAGAGAGAGATGACAGAGAGAGCTAAAATATCCCCAAGGTGCTAACAATAGAAATTACACAGAAGCACAATATCATTTTAATGGTGTCTTATGAAAAGAGACGTCTTCAGAGAGTGAACACTCAAATACCAGGGATCTGTAATGGTTCAGTGGAAGGTTCAAATATGCAATTACTAAGTGACCTACATGCACCTCGCAGCTTTCCCTGCGAATATGGAACATTAGAAGAAATCTATTTCTAACCACTGCCTTAGATATATTCAGTGTTTCTGACGTTCTTTTCCTTATTGCTTACACGTCACTGAAAGTCCTGGATGTTATTTCTGAAGTTTGAGAAGGAGAGCTATGAGATTGGATGAAGGCATTTTAAAGTTAAGAGATACTTGAACAGAGGTCAAGTAAGTTAACTTTGATTAACCTGAATTTTGCTGTAAGGGTAAAATTGTGAATGGAGAGTTTGATATATGTGTGTACCATTAAATTAAAACCATATATGTTTATTGCTGGTTTTTTTTTTATTGCTGGTGGTTTTTTTTTTTTTTTTTTTTAGATGGGAGTCTCACCACAAGAGCCCAGGCTTTTTTAGACCTCGTTAACTAGCTCAGGCTGGCCTGAAACTCTTGAATCTCCTGTCTCTGCCTCTCGGGGGCTAGATTTACAGATGTGCACATCACCATGCCTGGAAAACATACTTTTACATTCAAACCTATGCACACAAAGTTAAATAGCATGACATCTGGCCAGTTAAGCTGTTTCAGTCTTATTATCAGATGCTCTTATAATTCCATCACTTGCTTTCTCAAACCTCATCAGGACAGAAAACATAGAATCTTCAGAAATGCACAGACCAAAAACCAAAACAATACACAACACAAAACAAAAAAAAACAATAACAACAACAAAAAAAAACTAAAAAAAAAAAAAAAACAAAAAAAAAGAAAGAAAGAAAAACAAAAAACCTTGAAATGAAACTAACAGGGCTTCAGATGAGGTCGATGGAGGCTCTCTGCTTTTCTCTCTGCATTTTGACTTGATGTTTCAGGATGTCAGGATTAGAAGTCTCTTCAGTGTTGTCACTGTGATGCCCGTTGTCATGGTGTTGTGTGAGCTGTCTTACGAACAAGACCACAAAGATAAAAACGTAGGATGAAGGGGTGTTATAAGAAAATGGATTTGGAGGCCCCAAATCATAGCGTTCAGTAACAGAACAGATCCTGGATTTCCTTGCTAACACCCAAGGAAGTCCCCTTATTTCAGTATAAAGTTTGGTTGCTAGCTCTATAGATATATAGGGCTACAGACATATAGAGCTATACCAATATTTACAGTAAATATTTCCACCCCTTCGTAGGATGCAGTTCTGCAATCAGGCTGATGACTACGGTAAAAACACAAGCCATGTGGAGATTGCTTTCCCCAAAGGCTCCGTTTAATATTTGATTGATAATAACTAGATACAAATAATTTAATGCCCTGAAGGCAATACAAGCACAACCAATTAAAACTTACTCATCCAGCATTCGCATCGTCACTTTCAATATCTATGCTAGTCCTTTTGTGCTGCTATAATAAAATACCTGTGACTAGGTACTTTAGAGAAAAGAAGTTCATATCTCATGGTTCCGAAGGTTCAAGGACATGATGCTGGCATCTGTGCAACTCTGGTGATGACTCATGACATGTGATATCACAAGGTAGGTACACATGTGGAAGAGAATACAGGGGTGTTCTCAAGCCCTCTTATAACAACCCACTATCAAAAGAAATAAAACACCCTCCCAAGACCTGCCTTAATTAACTCGGAGGGTAGTGTACTGTGATCTAAATCCCACACCCCAGCAGTCCCGCACTGGGACATTCCAGCTCCTGAAGGATCGGGGCAAATCACATACAAACCAAAGCACTATCTAGACATAAAGCAAGTGTTTGAGGGATTCTGTCAAAATCACAAAGCCACCCCTCCTCCCTTCAATCCATGTGCCATTTTCTTATTTGTTCTACAAGAAGACAAAATTATATTGTGGAGTTTGGAAGTAATCATGATTGCCAAAAAAAAAAGAACAAACATCTTTAATTGCTCCCAAAATAATAGATATTCTCACAGAATCCAGCTAATTTCGACAGAAACAAGTCTAAAGGAGAGGGACAGCAGAGAGGGAGCATGTCTTTCACTCATTGCTCTCAAGGTCTTTTTGACCCTGACTTTCCCTCTGGAAGCAAGTCCAGTAAATGTCACCCAAGGCGGCACAAGCCAGCACTCCCTGTTTGGTTTTCTTTCTTTCTCAGTTTTAACAGTGTGAAATTTCAGAATTCAAATCTCCACATCCCCCTGAGAAGGCAGAATGCAGCGGTCCTCTCTCTGGTGCTGATGTCCACGGACAAGCCTCCCCAGCCCTGGGCATCACTTGTCGTGAGCTATGTCCACCGCATCGGCAACATCATGGAAACGCTGGAAATTTAAACGGGGTCCAAACACAAACTGGACTCAAGGCTCGAGCCTTAACCTGGTGGCATGGGGAGGCAGGGTCTAGTAGGTTGTGGTTTGGGTCATTGGGTGCAGCCCTAGCAAATGAACTAATGTCTCTCTCACGACAGTGACACCAGCAGATTGAAGACAAAAGTAGAGCAGGCTATGAACCTCAGAGCTCGCCCCCAGTGCCCCACTCTTAATAGCATGCTACACACACGGTAGCTCTTTCTGCATTTTCCCCATCACTCCCTGATGTACTTTCTTTTCCTCCCGTTTTTTCCTCAGTGTTTCTTATTGCCTTTTGATAGCTTCAAATTAATTTTTTCTGTCATTTAAATACACTGCTAAAGTCATCTTGTGACTTTTAAATTTCAAATTCTCCTCACCTTCATACTCATCTTTGTCTTTGCTGCCATCTTCTTCCTCTTCCTTTTTTCTCCTTCTCCTTCTTCCTTTTCTTTTTACTGTCTTTTTTAGTATTCTAGTGCTGTGAAGAGACACCATGACCATGGCAACTTAAAAAACAAAAACGAAATCATTTAGTTGGGCTTGCTTACTCCAACTTACTCCAAGTTGGGCTTGGAGTTTAGTCTATGATCTTCATGGCCCGGAGCATGGCAGCACACAGGCAGACATAGCTGCTGGAGGAGTCTACATCCAGATCCAAAGGTGTCTGTGACTTTCTGAAAGAAAGGAAGAAAGAGAGTGACACTATGCCTGGCTTGGGCTTTTGAAACCTCAAAGCCCACCCCTAGGAATGCGCTTTCTCATTTCAACAAGGCCACACCCCCTAATCCTTCTCAAGCAGTGCTATTCCCTGATGACTATACATTCAAATATATAAACCCACGTGGGCCATTCTTATTCAAACCACCACATTTACAACCCTTGTGCGGGCTCAGTACGTATTCAACCGCTGAGTATATACCCAAGTCCTGTTTTCCCTTTCATAAATTCTCATTTGATTGTGGCAGGAAAGAACAATGAGAAAAATTGTGGGGATGTGAGAAGAGAAGGGCCCCCTCACCCTGGAGTCTGAAGCCTTTCATGACCCAAGTCATTGAAATTCCAGCACAGTTTGCACTTGCTGTAAAAGCTCTCCGTGCTGCAAATGCATGGAGACAATGCTCCTTTCATACACAAAGGCTTTGTGTTGCAGTAACAATGGCCCAGGTTTAAGGTCTCAATGTATATGCCATGGATAGGGCCTTTCTTTTCCCCAGACATTGCCTGAGAATCTAAAACAAAAATGTGAACTTTGTTCCTAGCAAAGATCTTCCTACATCTCTGTGAGCCAGCTTTTACTTCATCAGTTCCGGCCTGTCTGTGCCCATTCAGGCCTCTTAGCAACCGTTTGAAGACAGTAGTTTCATATCCCACCCAAATCTTATAATTATTGTAAAGCAAAAACAGCAAGCATCAGCTCTCCCTCAGAGAAGCACATGCTCTCAGCGGTGTCTTGTCTTTCTTTCTGAGTGCCTGCCTCTCTTCTTCTTTTTCCTGTAGGGCAGGCTGGCCTTGAACTCAGAGATCTTTCAGTTACATCTCCACCAGCTTTCTGTTTTTGATGCTTTTCTTCATTGCCTAAGTTTGATTATTCTGGTACTTGCTCTGTAGACCAGGCAGGCTTCAGACTCACAGATCAACCAGCCTCTGCCTTCCAAGTGCTGGCATTAAAGGCGTTTACCACCAGACCCAGAAGCTCCAGGCTGTTCTTTACTTCCTTTTCACAAGTTGGAAACTTAGCTGGGTGAGATCTTGTCCTGAGGTCACCATTCCCTTTATTCTATTTCTTCATCTGTTTATCTCCTTGAACATAGGATTTAGTTCCGTTCAACTTCCTGGTGCTTCTTTTCTCCTCAAATTGTACATTTTGTATTTTTGCTTGCTCAGCTTGCTCCTTTTCATTATAAATCTTTATAAGCATGAGAATTAGCAACCATATGATAGAGTCTATACTAGTCTGTTTTGAGATTTCCTCTGCCAATGGAATTAATCCAAATCTCTTCACTTTAGCCTCAGGCAGACTTTTTGGACAAGGGCAAGAAAAAAAACCACATTTTTTTTTTTTTACCAAAATATTACAAGAATGATCTCTGAAACCTCTTAAGCCAGGCCCCCACAGTTCATCAAATTAAACTCAGCACCACTGTCTTCTATGCCCCTACTAGGATGGCCTATTAAGTAGCACTTAAAGCATTCAGCTACTTTTCTAATCCACAGTCCCAAGGTCCATAGTCCTTTAAACAAAAGCATGATCAGGCCTCTCACAATAATACCCCAGTCCCTGGTACCAACTTCTGTCTCCTAATACTGCCACTCCCTATGAACTTATGGGGGCCAATTACATTCAAACTACCACAGGGTCCTTTTTACACTTAACCTTTTAAACCAAATTGTGTTTAGTGACATCTTCCTGTTTCTCTATAAGTCTAGAAATGTTGGGTCATTTTGGATCATAGTGTGAATCATATTATTTTAAGGATTGGATTCTCTTCAGACCTTCTATGATTGCTGTTTGTTGATTTTCCTTTTTGAAACAGAGTCTTGTGTATCGCAGGTGAGCTCAAACTCATTATGTAGATGAAGAGAATCCTGAACTTCTGGTCTTTCTGCCTCTATCTCTGGATTACTGGAACTACAGGCCTGTGCTACAGAACCCACTTACACAGTGCTGGGTGTGAACCCAGGGCTTCACACATGCTAGACCATCGCTCAATGAGCTCCATTCCTAACCCTGTTTTTGATTTGAAACGAGCGATTAATTTGACTTCAGTTGGACCCCCAGATTTATTTTTCCTGCAGTGGAACAGCTGAAAACTCTGTTTAGTTCTTTTAGACCTTAGCTGGCCTGTCTGGTATCTTCTCTATGCACAGATAGTTATGGAACAATTTCATCTTGAGCCAACTTTAGCTACAAAATACCCTGCCCATGTGTGGCTATGGCTTCTTTCTGTCCAGGGTTGTTTTTCTCCTTCTTCAGTTACCATGGTCTCCCAAATTCTGTTCCATAGCCAAGCCAGGAAGGCTGGATTTCTTTTAGAATTTTACCCGCTGTGCCCACGGCCCATCCGCAGACAAATATTTGTGTCAAACAGGAATTGCATTGCGCCATTTCCTTCTTTCAAGTGTAAATGTGTCTCTAGTTTCTTTCAAGCCTCTCTTCAGGTTCCTGCATTTTATAGCTTGTGTTAAATTTATGGTTGCCATTTTGTAGCAGCAGGTCTGTCTGATAGAAGCTACTTCTCAATTGCTGGAAACTTATTTGCAATAACATTTTATTTACCAAGAAGTTAGTATTTTATTGATTTTCTCCCACTTTCATGTGTAGTAGTTGCTCAGTATTTATATTAAATGAAAAGTCTTGCTCTATCTTACCCCTGTCATGTTTACTAATTAATTGATTAACCATTCATTTTCCACTTGCTTCTGAGCATATTCCATATCATAAGCACTGGTTACATAAAGCACATAAACCTTCTTTGACTCAGAGCCTGATAATGCAGCGTGCAGTGTAGCAATTGCCAGCATGCACTGAGTGAATTATATTCACACGAATCCGTGTGTCCCCTGTCGTTATTGTTGTTATTTAAAGACAAGCCAAACAGCTCTAGACATGACTTCAAAGCAACTGCAAAACCAAATGTCAGTACATGCAGCCCCTCGCTCTTGCAGGGCAGTCAGCGGTTCCAAAGTAACAGGTCTGTCAACAGATTTGACTACCTGCTACATTTAGAAGTCTGAAAATAATAAATCTCAGCTGTCAGAATATCAACCACGAACTTCAGAAGCATTTTTCTCTAATAACTTTGGACAGGCAACCTATATTTACTTTGAAATAGCTTGTTAAAACTGAAGGTCTTAGTATATACTGTGGGAATGACTTAGTAACCCAGGTTATCCCCCACCCACTGATTCCAAAGACTAGATGATCAGTGATAAAAAAGAAGCCCATGTCTCTGTAATGAGGCACAGGAACAAAATGATTTAGTAGCATCCCAATCACTGCCTTCTGCTTCCCTTCATGTCTTGACAATTCATGTCACAACTCCCTTAGCTGGCAGATGTAATGAGCAGAGCTTTAAAACTGACACATTCCCTTACTTAAAGCTATGAACTATGTATTCTGGTGGAATTTTAATGACCACACATACCTTTACTGATATTTGGTTACATTCTAGATCAGCAGTGCTCAACCTGTGGGTCAAAATCCCTTCGAGGGTTGCATATCAGATATTCTATATATCAGATTTACATTAAATAATTTACATTATGATTCATAACAGTAGGAAAATTACAGTGGTGAAGTAATAACACCATAATTTCATGGTTAAAGTCACTACAATATGATGAACTATATTAAGGGTGACATTATTAAGAAGGTTGACAACCACTGTTCCAGATATTGCTTGAAAGAGGGGACCTCAAAACTGAAGAGACACAGCCCATTTCTCTGATGAATTGTATTTTAGTAAACATATTCTACAGGAAAATAATTATAATCATTGTCTAATAGCCGGATGTCAAAGACAAAAGTGGAAATTAGCCTAGGCTGTCTTTAGAGGAGTGTTTAAATTTAGTGTGATGTTAGAAGCAGACAAAAATTTAAAGGTTATTAGACTGAATACTTATGATTCAGGAAATTGAAGGCATGTAATTTTTGCCTTAGAAATTATCAAGAAAAACTGAATTAGAACAACCATATAGACCTGAAACTCAAGATTTCTTTTTATGAATCCTAGACACGTGTGTTAACACACCCACACGCACACATGCATACACGCGCATGCGCATGAGAATGAGAAAATGAGTGAGGCTTCTCCCTGTTGACAAAGAGATGCACGTAGAAATATGTGAAGTGACAATGTACCTTGCAGTATTTGCTTACAACATTTAGAATATTATTATAAACTCCTGTCTTTGATAGTGGAACACACTCTAATTTTTAAAATCCTCTAGATAACCTAAATTATAATTTCCAATGTAAAGCCAAAGTTCAGGTGAGCAGTAAAATGACACCCTTTGAGCCCATCATAGAAGCAAGGCTTCGGCATATTCAAGGGGCCTGAGATATGAGGAAAACTGGGCCCTTATAAGAATGTAAGTGCTAGCAGATTTGGGTTACAGCCTGAGACCGTGAAAAGTTGGGTGCCATACAATCAAAACAAGAAGACAAATGTTCTTTGAAGAGCTAACAAAAATAATAAAGGCTGTCTAATGATATTCAAGAAACACGCGGAGCCCCCAAGCAAAGTATATCTAGAAAATAACACTCAGACTTCTGGAAACCAAAGTATTAGAAGGAGTTTGAACACTGTTCTCAAGAGAATTCCAGTAGAGGAGTTGTGGCGATTATTTAGTAGGTAGAGTATTTGATATACAAGCAGGAGGACTTGAGTTCAGAACCCAACACCCACCTAAAAAAAAGCTGCAACACACACACACACACACACGGAACTCAGCACTGAGCAGACAGAGACAAGTGATTCTAGGGGTTCACTGACCAGCCAGTGTAGACAAGATAGCAAACTATGGACTCAATAAGAAAAAAACCCTGCCTCAGAAAATGAGGTGGATAATGACAAAGCAAGATTCCAACAATGAGGACCCTAAGAGAGACATACATGGATCTAATCTACATGGGAAGCAGAAAAAGACAAGATCTCCTGAGTAAATTGGGAGCATGGAGACCATGGGAGAGGGTAGAAGGGGAAGTAAAAGGAAGGGAAAGGAGGGGAGAAAAATATATAGAATACAAATAAGATCAATTTTAAAAACAAAGAAAAGACTTTCCATTGAAAATTTTGTATGTTGTAAAAATGAAGCCAAAGAGCTGTGAACAAAAGAAGATGGAAAAATTAATTATAAGTGGACATTCACTGAAAAGAAGGTTGAATAAGCACTTGAACAAAAGAATTATACCACCAGGAGATTAGTAGTATATAAAGAAATTAAAATTGCAAAATGTAAAAAAAAAATAACGTCAGTAAACTGGAAAAGAAACTTACATTGCTAGATGTTTGAAAAGGTCACCGTATGACCCAAATTGTTGCATGTTGTAGAATATTACTATCAAAGTGTATGTAGCTAAAATACTGATACACATAAAATGATTTTAAAAATTAGAAAAGCAGTCAGCGTAATAGATTATCAGACAAAAGAGGAAATATATACGCAACTGAAGACGAATGGAAGGTCAGATACTGAAGGCTTTCTTTCTAAAATTAATAAAGCAAGATATCTATTTCCAGTACCCCAATTAACATTATGACGGAGTGTTAGCTAGGAGAATAAGTCCAGACAAAAAAGTTAAGTCACATACAGATTGAAAAGAGGGAAAATGTATACTTGCAAGCAATAATTGTCTACATAGGAAGTATCACAGAATCTCTTTTTAAAAACCTCATTTTGGTTTAGCAATATCTCAGGATACTGCTAGGCCAATTGTATTCTAAGGATGAAATCAAATCCCATTTTTATGAAGACAGCCACTCCAATACATGTGTCACACCACACCCTCTTCTTCCCTTGGGGCATGACATTTCTTGAGTTAGGGTCCCTGCCCATGAGCCTGGGAGTAACTGTGTCTATCAATAACACACAGTGGGGCTGACTTAGGCGACTTCTGATGTGGGTCATCAAAAGCAACTTAGTATCTTCTTGGCTCTCTTTCTTGGCATACTTACTTGGATGCCATGAACCAACGACACAGCCAGCAGACACGTAAGCATATAAGGATTACCGTAACCACAGACACCAGCTGGCTACATGTGAACACCAAATCTCTAGATAAAATTGTAGTGCACCACGCCCGTCTGCGCTCTATGCGCCACCATACAGTTCATGAACCAGACAAGGGGCTGGAGATTGAAACACACAAAGACACACAGACAGACAGAGACACGGATCATCCTTGAAACAGAAATGCTCCAAGAATGCCCCCTTTATTGTGTCCAGGGGCAGCTTATATAGGGATAGCCATGCCCCAGCCAAACGCACCAGAAACCATTCCCCTTTCATCAGGAACTCCTGAGCGTCTCGTGCTCAGAGCAGCTGTAGGCACTCAGATCAGGGGAAAACAAGTAGTTTACAAGAAATTCAAGATCTGGGGGTTCACTGCTCCCAACATAGAATTAGTACACTGGCCTGCTACAGGGCTCAAGATGCCAAGGAAGAGAGTAGGTGATTACCGTTGATTAAGCTTCTGCGTTTGGGGGTAATAGTTTCACAGCAATAAATCTGTAACACAGGCGTCCCTGGCATCATCCTTACCAAGTATAATAACTGCTTGATCTCTTTTTGTGGGGGGTAGTTAGTAGTTTGTTGCTTCAGTATTTAAAAGTTTGTGTGCTAAATTAATACCTTAAACTTAGTAAACCAATATTTAATTAGCATCTTTGCTATGTTTGTGGCTGCCACCAGAGGGCAAACTGTCCAGCCACAGACAGACACTCATGCGTGGAACTTGGAAGTATAGTTTCCAAAATCAAACACTAGGGGGAACCAGTACCTAATTTATCTTTGTCCTTTTTGAAAAGGTGAGCTTGACAACAGGGGGAAAAAAAACAGCCTTCACATTCAAGATGCTAGCACACACAAAGACGATGGGGAGAGAACGCTCTCCGCTGGCATTCTAAAACACAAGAAGTCTTATTATGGCAAATAATAGCCTCAGTCCGGGTTACAGACAGAAGACAGAGCAGCCCTACCTCTCTGCACATTTTGAGTGCAGTAGAGCAGGTAGCATTTCCTGGGAAAGCAGAAGGAATCCACAAACCTTTGTAATTCCCAGGCAGCGCTTTAACCAATGTATGTCTATGACAAACACATTCTGCGCTGCTTCCGGTTTCTGACACAAGATGGTATTCCTGAAAATGTATGGTATTTTATATATTAAAAATATGCTAATAATAGTATATTATCCTATGTTAGCATGTGTTATATTTGCGTATTATATGTCATATTAATATTGTTACTGAAAGGATAACATTCGTATCACCATTTTAATTAACTCTTAATCAACATTTTTATCTAGTTCTTTGTTTTGTATACACAGGGATGTAATGGTCCAGTGATTGCAAAAATGGGCCGCAATTCTGACTGCAGGAAATCTGGGGCCCAAATTGCTTACAATGAATTAATTGCAGGAACCAAACACATTAGAAGTCTTCTGCTTTCTTGACAGATGCAAAGCAGATTTTACCGGTAATTGTGCCCGGTAACCTGAGAGCTGGCAACCTGTAGTTACAATGACAGCTTCTCTGTGACTGTGGAAGAGGGCTGTGGTGGCTCTGAGATCAAGGAGAGTCAAGTGTCAACAGGCCAGTGATCTTGAGAATAAAGATGGTTCTGTCGTCAGCATCTCTGATTAGTGTGTCAGACGACAAGATTGGGACTTTACGAGCTGGTAGGGTATCAATCAAAGGGAGACAGAGTTTGGGGGCAGAAGGAGCTCTAAAGAGCTGGTTTTTGTCTCCTTCCTTCTTTTCCCCTTCCCCTTTCAGGAATCCTACAACTTTGGACTCAACCCCTGCCTTAGATCACCCACTATCATCTCACGAATCCGCACTGGTGCCTGGAAGTGCTTTCGTTCACTCCTCAGACAGCTAATATCCCACAGTGAGCCAACGTGTGGGTCTCTCCCTTCTAGTTAGGCAGCTTTCTAGTGAACACACACGAGCTAGGTACCTGGCCTTCATAGGTGAAAAACTCAGAGATTAACCTCTTTCGCATTAAGTTAATATAAAAGGAATTAAGTCTGTATTTGAACCTTCAAGTAGGTCACATTCGTAAGGACTGGAGTCACGGAAGGAGCTGTCCAGCTTGGTAACCCATAGGTGGAGGCAGCCCACTGATGTCAGCAGACAGAGCTGAACCAACACCCGAGACCCTGGGTCTTTCAGGAGCTGGAGAGATGACTCAGTAAGTAAAGCACTCGCTGAGAAAGCATGGAGACCTGAGTTCAGAGCCCTGGCACTTGTGTGAAAGACGGAAATGTGGGCATGACTTACACTGTGGGCAAGCAGTGCTCGCGAGCGGGACAGAAGTCTCAGGGCTTCATGGTCAGCTTGTCTAGGCAGTTGGTAAGGTCTAGGTAAGTCACTGAGGAATTCTCACAGAATAAGGTGAAGAGCAGCAGAGGAAGGTAGCCGATGCCAATCTCCGGTCTTGATACATGCAGACAGGTATGGGTGTAAGTAAGCACACGTAATACACACATATACACAGCATGCACACACACACGCAAACACACACACACACAACCTCTGAACCTTTCTGCAACAAAGCAGCATGTCTCATGTCCCTCTTTCTGCACCTGCCAGCATTAGAGTGTCCTCAGAGATAGGACAACTTGGTCTCCTCCACTCAGACTTCCATTCAGCCACATGAGCAATGCCTGTTTCCTATGATTTTGCAACGGTCTTGCAAAATGATTCCATTTTCATCATAATGGAGAGGGTTCATGAACTGACACGAACACTGACCACCTGGAAGTGGGCAGTTTCCCAAGGAAGCTCTTGCCATCTTTTCCCCGTGACCCTATTTCTCACTCCCTTCCCTCTGCTTTAAGCCTTCCAACCCGACTATACCTCAGGGTGACATGCTAAATTGGGATGTGCCTCTGTCACTTCATTCAGCCTGCCTGTGTGACCCCTCCAGAGTCTGATGGTGGGAGGGGACCGGCTACAGCAGAGGATTGCACAGTTGGTACTTCTCCCTTGCTGCTCACGAGCTCTGGCAAGCAGCAGAGGGGAAAGGCGAAGCATGGTGGCATTGACTAGAGGAATCTGTCCTCTGGTTGCAACCAGGAGGAGTTGCTGAAATTAGCTAGACCACATGCGAATGCTGACCAAGCGCTAAAGGCATAATCTCAGACTCAAAGAATGCAAGCAACTGTGTTTAAACATACGAAAGTTGCCCGTTGCACGTGCAGTCCTAGAAAGGACCCTGCCTCCTCTTTAAGGAGGGATGTACCAACAAAAGGAATCGAATTCTGAAGAGGGATACCCCTGCCAGCTCCCCTGGTCCTCTGCCTCATGATAGTGACTGTGGCATAATCATTACCATCTGGAGTGAGGGTGTCTCTCTTGATGGCCTAGTCAACAATTGGAATTCTGGGTAGGATGCTTTAGTGAGGGGTACAAAGGAACTGATGTCCCTTGGAGAAGTCTGTTCTCACTCCTTGTCCACCTTGCTCTGCTCGGGCGCCAGCTGTCCAAAGTTTTCAAATTCTATAACTCAATTTCATGTAAACCAACTTGCCTCCTACCCTGCCTTTCTGTGCCCAGTCTGAGGCTCAGATCATGGAAGCTCCATACCAACCTTGGGTTGCTTAAGCAACTTAAAAGTCTCAAGCCTGGTGTTCACTTCGGCAGCACATATATTAAAATTGGGATGATACAGAGAAGATTAGCATGACCCCTGCACAAGGATGACACACAAATTCGTGAAGCATTCCATATTTTAAAAATAAGAAGTCTCAAGCCTGCAAGTCTAGTGTACAGCTCAGGCTATGATGAGTGAGCAATGATCTCAACAACTGGTGTCTATGATGTATTATAAAATGTTCTTATGAGTCCCCTGGATGGGTTATCCCAGAACTACCATGGCAACAGTTGCTATCTTCTGAGTATCCTCACAGTAGGTCTTCTCCTACCATCTTTTCTATTATCTTCATTTTTTTTATTTTTGAGGCATATTCTCACTATGCAGTCCACACTGGCCTCGAACTCATCATGTTGTGGAAGCTAGCCATAAGCGTCCTAACTTTGTGTGGTGGGTTTTCCAAGGTCTCAGGAGCCAAAGTCAGGCATTCAGGTTTGCACAACAAGTACCTTTACCTACCGAGACATCTAACAGGCCTCATTCATGTGGTCTAAATTATAGAGCTGGATAACGAAGCTATTTTAGCTTCCAACAGTGTGTTTACAAGGACTGTGTGTGCCCCTGGATCTTGTTAATATGGACGCTCTATGTTCTGCTTGTCAGTAAGGGGAGTAGACCATGGCACAGGGACCTGTGTGCTAGCATCCCTGTTGGTGTGGTCAGCGTGGTGCAACAGGACAGCCTGGCCATGGCCAAGGGAGTGAGGTAGAAAGATAAATCAGGGAGAGTCATGGATGTGATGTCAAGGCATGTTTGCCTCTAACTACCTGTAAGAAGTGAGGTAGACCTTCTACTTCTCTAGTTCACGTCATCTCATACTCGGGTCCCACGGCAGTTCTTCCCGGTTACACAATCATCCCAAGTGCACAAAACTAAGACATGATGCGGGCACTCTGTTCCACAGAGCACTGGCAAGTCAAGATTCATGCCCAGACCCACCCATGCCAGACTCCTTTACAGTTAGCCTTCCATCTCCCCCATCCCCCTTGGGGATGCTTCCACAGGGGCTGAGCACAGCAGGGGTGCCCGGTGGTTTTGATTTTTTTCCCACTTGTTTATTGGGAGGAGGGATCTTACACAAGCTATGGCCTCACGGAGGTCAGGGGACAACTTGTAGGAGGCAGTTCTTTCCTTCAACCGTGTGGGTTCTGGGGACCATACTCGATTCTTCAGTCTTGGTGGCAAGCACTCATACCGCCTAAGTTAGCTTGCTGGCCCCAGTCAGTAGTTTGAAACACAGTAAAAAAAGTCTGAGGAATGAGAGACAAATGAACATTTCAGTTAGAAATTAGTTTCAGCTGGAGTCAAGGCAAGCACGGTAGGCTTGGACAGAGGTCAGAGGTGCAGGATTTTAGGCCTTCGAAGGCTAACAATGAAAACGAGCTTGTGTAGGCCATGAAAATAAACTGTTAATTGACTGCTGAAGAATTTGAGTCCAGAGTCACATCAGGGACTTATGTCAGTGCTAAGTCACTAGGTTCAGGGGGTTCTTGTTCCCAGCTCAAAAGCTTTGCTACCTGCAGCTCTGCCTCTAACCTAAGTAGCATTCCAGAGGAACAGCCCTGGAATCCAACCCATCATGCGGAAGGAATGGAGGGTTTAGTTGTTCTCTGACTCAACAGCCTCTTGTAGAATCCTCTGACTCCAGGTCTACCTTATTCGTCCTGGCTTTTAGGCTGCTGTAGATTCTTCTTCCCACTTCTACTTTGTTCCTAAGTGGGGAAAATGACTGGGTGCAGACATTCCAAAGTGCTTTCAGCATGATATTTAAATATGCTAAACCAACTCACGCTAATGGGTCCAAATCTCCCCAGAAGATCTCCTCTTTCCCTGAGTATTTACGTCTCTGCCCTGCTGATTCTCTTCCAAAGCCTCCTGGAAGGGGGAAGGGGAAAGGGAGGAATCCGCTGGACAGCTTGGGAATTAGAAGAAGGGGATGTGTGTAGGTATTCACAGTGTAATTTTGTTTTAGATTTAGGGTCTGTTATTGTTGCAGAACACACGTAGCTTTTAGCTTTTGTTGGCACTAGGCCTTCAGGATGCCAAGCTAATTTTCTCTCTCAATCCCCTGTTAGTTTCAGGTGACAAGCTTTTAAATGCATGGCTCTGTTAGTGTTAGGGAGCTCTGGGACTCAGTCTTGCAGCCTTCCTGTCCCCTGGTATACAGTTGCTCTGGTCACATCCCAGGGTGTCCTAAATCTCCAGTTTCTTCTTTGAGTGGCTGTCTTCCATTTGTTTTATTTAGCGATAAGACCACGCTTTTGACTCTGGGTGAAGCCTGGTTAACTGAGCTGTGTTTGTAGGAAGGCATCTTGGATATCCCTGGTGTCCTAGAAGACGGCCAACATCCTGGACGCTGTTTCAGCCTGTTTGAAAAGTATGACATTTTCCAATTCTCTAGACGACATTCAAGTTTCTTCTACTGACCTCTACAGAGTCCCGTCATTGACACATTGTGCCGCAAACCTGGTAGCTGTGACTTGGAATTTACTGTCACAAATACTAACGAACACGTGACAAGGGGACCACTGATCCAGCCTGCACATATTACCCATGCTCACTCTGTCTGTGATGATTCCAAGCTAGAGCTCTGGTGGCCAGGCAAGCGGCCTTTACCTGGGCTTTTAACAGTTGGAGTGAGAACAAAAACCATCTCCCCAGCTCCTTAAATCAACATCTAAAGCACGTTTTAATCTACATTTTATTCCCTAGAAAAAATTCAGTGAGACGGCAACCATTAGATGATACATAAGTTAAATAATAGTAATCTGAGTAATTCGTTCTTAAACAAGTGCTTCTTTTCAGAACTAGGAGTAGAGATTCTTTGCACTGATTTTCTTTTACACTCAGGACACTGAGACATAAGAGCAGCCCCCCCCCCCCCCCCCCCCCCCCCCACACTGCTGCCTACTGACTCCAGATCACTATAAACTGAAGGAAGACGCTTCCTCCTTGGATCTTATGAACCACAGGCCTTGACAGACAGACAGGACAAGTTCTTGCTGCTTCTATTTGCTACCATCTAGTCCTCTGTGGGAGAATTTTCATCAATGTGTGGCTCAGCTTTTGGGACTCTGGAGAGTGTTTGGGGGAAAGAGCACAGAAGTGATAAATAATTTGGATATGAGGATCAAAAAGAAAGCATTAGGGGAAATGGAAATGTTTAGTCTGGAGAAAGGGAGAATGAGAAGAGACATACTTTCCTAACTGTCATAAACAGGACAAGAACAATTCTTTTTTTACCACAGGGTAAGGGAGCCAGAACAAATGAATACAGGCAGAATAGAGATTTGACTTCGATATATTTAATACATCCTCTTCCCTCTTTTCCTCCACCTCCTCCTCCCTCTCTCCCTCCACATACTCCTCACCTCTTCCACCTCTACATCCTCCTCCACCGTCCTTCTCCTCACAGTGGCCAACAGCAGAAGATGTAGACCCATGGTGTGGATCAGATGAGACCCAAGACCTGGGCTGCTCTCAGCCTCACCAGAGAAGCTTCTTTTCCCAGTGGGCAGCCATCAATGTAAGAATCATAATTGGCCAACATTCTGAGACTGAGAGCTTAGCTCCGAATGGGAAACCTTTAGAAACTTCTCACCCGTGCTAAGGCTCAGGGAACATTGCAGAGGAGGAGGCCGAAAGGATGCAAGAGCTGGAGGATGGGGAGGAGGGCTGGGAAATGCTGCCTTCACTCAGAAACTTAAAGATCAAGCTGGTCAAAAGTTCTGTATAGATGGAAGAGGATTTCCAGGCCCCACCTGTCACTGAGGAGTTACTGGCAATTGATGGCTGCTGGGAAAGAGAATCAATCTTCTTGGAGGGTGTTGGCCCCTGGGAGGTTTCCAATGGTCCAGGGGATGGCTCCACATCCATGAACATATGGGCACTGATAACTGGGCTAACAATGGGTTAGTGGGTTATCCAAAAAGAGGGGGAAAAAAAGGAAAGAAAGGCATGAAGTTGGGAGGGGGAGATATTGAGGGAAATATGGAGAAATGTGATGTTTAATCATGGTGGATATGATTGTATTTTATTGTGTACATATATACAATTCTCAAGAGAAAAGATACTTAAAAATAATGCAGAGTTTGAGCATTTAACTCAGTTGTAGAGAACCTGTCTAGCAAGCATGAGGCTCCAGGTTTAATTCCTAGTACCTCCATAATAATAATGCATCTCTTAGGGACTCAGAAACTCTCCTGGTATAGTCTAGGTTAATCAGAAATGTGCATTGTTGAGAATGTAGATCAGTGCTGTTCACATGATTGCCAGGAATATTTTCATTGAAAATTTAAGGGAAGAAATGCTTATTATTAACAGGAACCTAACACCCAACCTACACTGGTCAGGTGTATGGTCACACCACACATGAACATCTTCATGATTATGGAGGTCCAAAAAACGTGAGCTTATTTCTACCTTGACCAAAGGTCAGAGAGTTGGAACTTACACTATTCCTTCAAGGTTATTGTGTTTCTACTTCAAAGGTCCCACCTAGATTTAGACCAGCGAGTTCTGCTCTCTCTCAAGGTTATTGTCAACAGGTGTAGCTAATATCCAGACCCTGTATTTCAGGAATAGAGAAGTAGATATATTCTATCTCAAACAAAAATCTAAGGCTCCAACTAAGATTCCAGTTCCCTTAAGGAGATAACACTGGATTCCTTCAAGGGAGTGGTTTGCCTACAGAATCCCTGTCCCTTAAACCACACTCAACCATTCCTTTCTGCTTCTCATTGGAGCCTTGCTCTTCAGGGGTGTGCAGTGACAGATATGATTCTGTCACAATGGAAGGTCCTGGGGGATAAAAGGTGATGCTTCCTTGTGTAGCGCTAGGGGACCAGCCTCTCACAGAGGTGCCCCGAAGACACGGTAAGTTCCAGTGTTAAGAACATGCCTGCAGTTTACAAACCAAACAAGCTTATCGGTGTTGTTTCGGGAGACCTTCATCACACAAACTCTCATAAAACTTTCCAGCTAGTATTGAAATACTTATTCAACACTTACAAAATACAAGGTATTCTCTCTTAAGTACCATGGCAACCATGGGCATCTGAAATGCCTTAACCTTTCCATTGAATGATGCTTTATCCAGCCAGGAAAATGTCACTGGTACAGCAGAAGCAGATATGGAAGGATGGGGAAAATATGGTGACATGAGTCATGCTATGATGCTGTGGAAGGTTAGGGAAGCGGGGGTTGGGAAAATCTACAAAGCCATGGTAAATGAAATATAAAGGCAATGACGCTGCTTCCCCAAATGTAAATAGGACTGGGTAAACAGAGCATTTATGGCTCCAGGAAGATGATGCATATGCCCATCCAGGAGTGAAAAGCTCAGCATTAGACAATAGAATTGCAAGTCTCACAAGATGAGGGAAATTGCTGGGTGTGGCAGTGCACACCTTTAATCCCAGCATCCAGAAGGCAGAATCAGGTGTGTCTCCGTGAGTTCCAGGCGAGTCAGAGCTATACCCAGAGGCCATGCCTCAATAAGTACATAGGAAAGTGAGTAAATAAATATTTTTACAAGTTATAATAACCTTCTCAGGTCAGAGTCCAGATCGCACATCTCACTGGATATGGAAATATATTAATGTGTCTTATTAGAAGAAACACAGAAATTTACTATCGTTATTAATTTTTCTGGAGCCAATGCAATGAAGAACAATATAGATGAAGTGGAATAAAAAGCCCAAAGGTGCCATCTCAAGGTCCTAGAGGTTGGAAGTTGAAGACTGAGGTTTTGGCGGAGCCGTGCTGCCCCATCATTCCAGAGGGAGAATAATTTTCTACCTCTCAGTTTCTGATAGTGTTGCTTGTTCCTTGTTGATGTTTCACCTGAATCTTTGCCTCATCTTCACGTGTTGTTGCTTTGTTGTGTCTGCATCTTCACAGGAGCAAGGTTCTTCCGGGTCTGTCATTTTATAGACACCAGCTACCCTGCATTATGAGCCTACATTCAATGTGATCTTATCCTAGCTTAATCGCAACTGCCATGTCCCCATTCCTGAGAATGACCCCACTCTGTGGAACTGGTTTAGCATTTGAACCCCTTTGAGGTTCCCGTTGTAGCTTATAGCATTGTTCTGTAAGCTAAGACTTTGTATTATTTCTTGATATCTTAGAACCCTTAGAAATTTTGCACAAACCATAATCTGTTCTTTATATTTCATAGATTCTGAGAACTATGCAAGGAAAATAAGTTGAAGATGTTACATATCTATACCAAAAAGTAAACATCTCTACATATTAAAGTGTAATCTTGAGACTTCTGAGTGATTTTATTGGTTTTCTGTAACAACTACCCACTACAGCCTGTTTAATAAGGGAAAGATATATCTGACTCAACGTTTCAGAGGTTTTAGTCTCACTGTTGTTTGGTACTGTTGTTTTGGGGCCTGTAGTGAAGCGGAACATTATAGTGGGGATATGATTATCTCATGGCAGCAAAGAAATAAAGAGGGAAGAAGGGGTTTTCGCCCCAATATCTTCTTCAAGAGTACAACCGTAGTGGCCTAGCTTCCTCACATTGGGCCTCTGGTGGGTTCTACCACCTCTCAATAGTGTCACAGGCTTGGAACCAAGCTCTTAGCAGCTATAACCTGAGGGGACATATATGCAAATCATAGCAAAGGTCAAGAATAATAAAATACGTGCACTGACATGTGTGTGTATGTTATATATGTACATATCTACATATTTTTACATTCAGCAAAGGCAGACCCTTTTATACCCACTTCTAGGTCTTCCTGAGGCAATGTAACCTGAGGTTCAAAATGTCTGTTTCAATCTTTTGTAATAGCAGACCTGCCTCCTCGTGTGAAGATATCCTAGGTAACGGCTAAACACGGCTGTTTGGCAAACGGTACTTCGCAAATAGGCGAGAGAAAATTGTTCCTGCCCACTCGCTTTACTTACAACATCATGTTGACAGTACCCCGTCGAGAGGCAGAGGCATGACCCCTTTGGTAGAGGCAGAACCTCCTTTCCTCAAAATAGGCAGGGCTTAGTGCCTTGCTGCTGATGGACGCAGTGCCCCAGAAAGCATGGCTGAGTGATTTCTGAGACAGTCACAGAGGACTGCGGCTTCTGAGTCATTCTCTCCTCCCCTCTCCCTTTTCCAGCGCTTTCCCAACCTTTAGAACCCCAGCTAGAAGCACAGCTCATTAGCGGCTATTTGAGCCAGCAGCCCAGCCAGATTCTTGCAGATAGCAGACACCAACCCGGAGACACACCAACAGCACAGCTGTTCACAGAGCAGAGACATCCTATCCCTGCTGCCCACTGCTGTCCAACCTGTAGGCTTATTACATGGCTGTTCTATGCTTTGGGTAAAAAACTCATCACATAGCTACTGTGAGTAGAATACCATAGATCCCAGGCAATAGCACGACGTGAAGCTATTCTCATAGCTGTACTATTTGTTCATGTTGCTAGAACTGTCCTGGTCTCTGAAAAGGACAAGCTTTCAGAAGCAAAATTTTCAGAAATAACACTTACAGGCTCTTAAAGCCTAAGAAGCTACCAGGCAGTGGCGGCACACGCCTTTAATCCCAGCTCTGTGGAGACAGAGGCAGGTAGATCTCTGTGAGGTTGAGGCCAGCCTGGTCTACAGAGCTAGTTCTTGAGGAAAAAAAAAAAAAAAACACCATAACCAAACCAAACCAACTAACCAAACAAACAAAACCCTAAGAAGTTCCAGGATGCTGATGTTGAAGCATTTAATATTAATGTGTTTCTGTCAGGATCCCATGACCTGTTGTGGGATATTTTGATCATGCTCTGACACTCCTGAGACTGCCAATAAAATTTACCTTGATTTGGAGGGCCAATCTAGCGACTAGCTGATCAAATTAGCCAGAGAGGTTTTGGAGGACCCAGAACGTGTAGAGAGACACAAGAAGTTTAAAGAGGGGCTCGGTCCTTTTGGATTGAGGAAGGAGCTGTGGGAGTCCCTGGCTGCTTCTTCGCCACTTCTCTGATCAATCAGGTTCATATGCTGTCGTTTGATTCCCGAGTTTTTATTGATAAATAATAATTAGATAAATCCTTCAATAAATCCCAGGCTGATTTTTCTTTTTTATGAAAAAAAAATGTATTTATGGTTGTGTGTGAGCATGTGTACGCGTGGGTGCACATGCCAGGGTAAAGATGTAAAAGTCAATTTTGTGGAGCTCCATCTCTTCCTCCTTTGCGAGGGTTCTAACACATTTTCTTTAATATACTGTCCCGATAGTCTTGGGGTCCTCCTGGGCCTACTTCATTCTGATTCATGTAGTGGACTCGCGATTTTAAAAGGTATCTTAATTTGTCAAAGATTCAATAATTGTTCTAAAAATGTATTTCACCAATCTTTCATTTTACTGACTTTGTTTGTGTGTGCTTGTACGCATACGCACACACACACACACACACACACATACACACGTACCATGTTTCCTCATTGTTGAGGTCTGGCTGAGACCTGTTCTGTTACTCCATATTATGTCACCCAGTGGTTGCCTTCCCCCAAGGGACTCCATTTTACTCGCAGATTTTGGCTCCGTTTTGAGGCTGGAGGATGACTGCACCTAGGTGGACACACGGATGGTATCATCTTCCCGCTCCCCCCCATTAGATGACTTATTCCTGAGAGCAGAAAGGGTACCACTCTATAAGTTTATTGGGGTGAATTGGGACTACATGTAGGGGCACATGGATATACGAAAATCATATCTGGAAAACTGTACCTAAGGACTTTCTGGGCACACCAGGGTTAGAAAAAGATAAAACGTGGGCTCCACAAAGATGTGGACACCCAGCAATGTGAAGACAGTGGTTCCACTGACCTGCCATCTTACCACCCGGGGTGCATGGAGGGACCAGCAGGTGGAGAACTCGACCACCCCAGGCGCCCTAGCTGAGCGGAGTCCCTGCTGCTGACACGCCATTCCTTTGTCCAGGGCAAGTCTTGGCCTTTTGTTTCTGCAGCTGAACACAGCCCTGAAGCTCCATTCGCCCCTTGACTCAGGAGGCGCCTGAACCCTGCCAATGTCTCCAGCCTCAATAAGTTTCTTATCTCATATCGAAGAGAGACTCTATTTGCACTTTTATTAGCTTGTCCCCTCTCAAGTCACTTTGAAACCCTTTGCCTATTAAAACCTTCACATATATGCATAGATATAGAGAGAAGGACTTTCTGTGTGATGTGTGATCTGAGAGTTAATATTAGTCAGAAGATGGAAATCAAAGGACCTGTGTTTGCCTGGCCAGGGCAGTCAAAGAAAGGGCAAGTGTCTGGCAGATTGCTGCTGATGGAGCCGAGCCCTGCACCTTGTGTATTTATCGCTATTCAGTGAATTCTGCCGCTGTAAAAAGCCACACACAGACTTCCTCAGGCCCCTTTCTGACTCAGTGCACCCACCACACTCATCTAAATTAGACTTTAGTTCATCATTCTCTAACCTTAGAGTCATTTGATTCCAGATCAAGTCCGTTCTTCCCAAGGCAGGTGGGATTCTGGGACAAAGGGAATGTGCTTCTCCCTTTGAGCTGGATTCAGCTTTGCCAGTGGGGATTCTGGTCTAATTAAGAGCAGCTGCAGAAAGTCAGCAGGAGAAGGAGAAGCATGCGTGATGAGGGTCCTTATGTTGTGAGTGATGGAGAAGTTATAGATAATGAATTGTAGCACTTTGGTTCAAATTTACACTTTGTGATATTGCTGGGTACAGAAGATTGACCTTAGTGTGTCAAGCTTGGACTTTACCCATGCTCCCAAGTCTCTGTTTCTACTTAGGGAGAATAACCACTCTGTAGCCGAGGGCTGGCCCCAGTTCCATAACCACATACCTTCATGCCTGGGCAGGCTGGCAGGCCTCCTGAGGGCTCTCATCTTCAGAGAGAACGAAACATACAAACAAACCCAAAGGCCTCCTTGACCCTCACAGTCTGTTCTAACCACTGCTCGGCTCTCGACTCTAATCAGCGTTTTTTATGTGTGTGTTCAGTTCCTCATCTGCCATGATCGGACTTCCCTCCCCTACAATCCTAAGCTATTCCCATCCCTGTCTGAGAACTTCCGTGCCAGCACATCCACTTAGAGTCATGTGTCAAAGAGTCGGGCAGATTGTCTGAGACATGTGTCATTAGAGGATTTTGCTGTATGGAAAATTTTGTTGTTGCGCAAGCTCACACAATTGATTGGGGTCAAATCATTTGACATGGCCCAGAGGGACAATCAAGACTCCAATGAATACAAGGTATACAAGGCTGCTACAGTGTCATGCAGCAAACAGATTTTATAAGCAGAAACACAGTCTAAGTAGGGATTAAAAAGTATAGCGAAAGGGCCAGGGAGATGGCTCAATATATAGAGTGCCTGCTGGGCAAACATGAGGACCGGAGTGCCCAGAATCTGTGGAAACCTAGGTGCGGTGGTCTGTGAATTTAACCCCAGTGCTGGGGATCCCAGGGGCTGCCAACCCCGTCAGCCAAATCCATGAGCTCCAGATGCAGCGAGAGAACCTGTCTCAAAGACTCAGACAGAGAGCAATCCAGGAAAACTCCTGAAGTTGACCTGTGGCCTCCGTGCTCATACATGTGCATGCACACACTCATATGAACACGTGCCTACACCCACATGAACACATACATATATCACAGGCGCACATGTATAGGATGTCGTAAAATTGTAAATCAACAGCATAGTCTTTTATTGCCACTAAGCGCTGAGTAGCGTGAGCATGTAAGTATGTGAGCTATGCAGCTATGCACATTTGTATCATTTGCAGCGCAGCGCATTTGTTTACACCAGTGCCACCACAATCACACAGGGAGCGCATGGTGCATGACGCCATCCCAACCGTGGCCTCACTAGATGACTGGCATCTCTCGGCCCTGTTAAAAGCCACGGAGCCACCATTGTCTGTGTACGTCCTCACTGACCAAACTGTGTGCTGCACACAGCAGACATAACTGTCCTCCCAAATCCTTGTCTCAGCCCCGGCTGAGTCCCTTCCAGGCAGACCGCTGTTTCCTTCCCTTTAAGTCTTACTTCTTTGCTCTTTCTTTACCCGGTGGCCATTCTTTAAGTCTTTCTTGCCAGAGTTTCCTTTTCTGCTTAACCTCTAGCTTGTTAGAGTTCCCCAGGGCAGGTGAGAGATCGTCTTCTCGACCCCCAATGTCAATGGGGAAAGAATCCCATCCTAGATGAGGGTGGTCATTAGGACACAAAGTGACTCTTTTCAACCCTGACCATTTTCCTCAACATTGGTCTTAGGCTGACAAAGGAACACTGCTCTTTCAACACCTCCGTTTGGCTGCATAAACAATAGCTTAGATGTAAATCAATTTTCTCCTTTTTGCCAATGTGTTCCTCCCCTAATTGTTTCAAAATGAGATAACAACATGGAGGTTTGTTTTCTAGTCCACAGTGAGTCTGCTGGATGCATCTTGGAGAAATACTCCAATCGTATCTTGTCTCAACGCCACAGTGACGGTGCTCACTAACCAGGAACCACCACCATCCCTTCCTTGAATGGCAGCCATGGTCTCCACACGGCTCTCAGCTTCTGTTTTCCCCACAGACTATTCTCACGCAACAGCCGTAGAGAGGCGCCAACTCACCATGGCCTGCTCACGTTGACCACCGTCCAGGTGCTTCCTTCCCAGAGGCACTTCAGAGAAACGCTCCGGCCATCTGCTAGAACACCAGTCCTTAGTGACTCCATCTTTCCTTGTCCCGTTTCCCCCTCCAGTCCAATATCCCAGTCTTTCTGCTGCTCTGATGTGTCACATGGTTCTGCACCTTGGGGTCCTTACGTGTGGTTTCCCTTACGCCTTTGCCTCACCACGTCCCTTTCTCATTTGTACGGGTTTAATCCGGTGTTACTGCCAGTCCCTTAGAACAGGTTTTCCAGATAACACCTCAGAGGCCTCCCTCTTACCTCCTGCTCCCAGTTACCTCCGTCCACGACCCCAGATTACAGCTGCAGGCATTGCTTGCTGTCTCATCTACGGAGATCCAGTCCCCTGAACACACATGAACTCCAGCAGAGTAGGGCCTTGCTGGTTGTCTTAACACCCGATCATTACCATCTGCCCCTAACAGATCCTGCCCACGGTGGGGATTCAATAAACCCTGATGAATGGATCGGCCACTTCTAAGGTTCTTAAAGCCACGTGTTCTCCTTGATTTCCTGGCACTCTTCTTCTGGGCGAAGTGTCTAACTATTACAGGGAGAGCCAGGCTTCAAAGAAGACAGACTCTGAGAGGCCGGGCACAGGTATGCGCTTTTAATTTTTAGCTTTTAAGAATGCTCTTCGAGAGGCAGAGGCAGGCGGATCTCTGTGAGTTCGAGGCCAGCCTGGTCTAGAAGAGCTAGTTCCAGGACAGGAACCAAAAGCTACAGAGAAACCCTGTCTCGGAAAAAAAAAAAAAAAAAAAAGAATGCTCTTCCACAGTGGTGGCAAATAATCAAAGATACGGTTAGGGCAGCAGTCAGACTCTCCCCTGCACACATCTCCAAACCTTTTCTGTTTGCCTGGTTTCGAGTTTTATCTGATCCACACTTAGAACTTAGTCCTAACCATGGGTGTTACTGCTTAGGTGTAATTTTCAATTGTTGAAATTTTAGAAATGCCACACATTTAACATCTTTTTTATTTCAAACATGTCGATTCCAAGACTATGTCATGCTAACCTTATCCTCAAGAATTACAAAATAAAGATGTTGATATAAAATTCACCGCGATGAATTCACCGAGGACTGAAATTGTATCTAAGAAACACTGAGGCAATGTCGTGAGCTCATAATCTAAATGGATGCTAAATCATCCTACGGCACATTATGTGATTAAAATGGTTTGGGTCTCATTCAAAGGGAAAATGAAAGAAAAGTGGCAGCTAGCAGGTGTGTGGCTTCAGACATTACCACTCAGCAGTCAGAAATTCTAGCTTGAGGTCATGTCTGCCTAGGCTGTAGGGACAGCCAGTTACGGTCTATAAAAAGGAAAAGAGCTACTCGTAAACTATCTTAGGAAATGACAAGTGAATGCTGGGTGCTGGTGACTCACGTGTATCATCCCAGCACTGGGGAAACTGAGGCAGGAGGATAGCCATAAAGTCAACACAGCCTAGTCGACAGAGTGAGTGCAAGTTTAGCTTAGGCTATATAGTAAGACTCCCCCCCTCCCCCCCCCCGCCCACATACACACACATACATGCACACCTATGCGTGTGCACACACGTGCATGAACACACACACACACACAAAGCTAAATGTTAACATTGCTAATCAAAATAAACAATCCAATCTAGAAATTGTTTTATTAGGGTAAAGGACAAGAGAAAGACAGTTTGCTGAAGTGCATTGCCTGTGTCTAGTGCACCAATTTCTTGAGAAAACAATAGTATTGATGAACCATTTATCTGAATTTTCATTCTTCAGAAATGTTTAGCCACAGATAGCATGAGCATAACGTAAGAGCAAGCCTAGTTCCATGAGAAGCTCCAGGAGCAGGGGGGTGGGGGTGGTGGTGAGGTGTGGGGGGGGAGTAGGGGTGGAGGGGCAGAGGTATCCAACTGAGTGCCTGGAAGGGCATTCTGGTGCAGAAGGGAACCGGAGGAAGAAACCATCTGGGTAATTTGGAAGCACCTGTCACACTAGGGCGGGGTTGCAGAGGTGCACCAGCATTGGAAAGTCCAGCTCAAGTCTTGGATTTGGGGTTAGAAACTGGGAAACTGCTTCTAAAGGAAAACAGGCGCCTACCATCCTGTCTCATTACCCACGGAGGCCTCAGAGCCGTGACCTTTCCCCCAGTTCGGAAACTTCTCTGGAAAATTCATTTCATGCCTGTCTCCTCCAGTAAAAGTCTTGACTGAACTGTTGCAAAACAGGAGACTTGGCCCAGGGAATGTGAGACATTGCTTGATAGTCCAGAGCCAGCTGGCGTCCTCGGGATTGTGCCTCTGACCCTTGCCTTACCTGAAATCTTGGACCGTGGCCTTTTCCCAATGGAGTGGACTTTTGATTGTTCCTGTGCCAGGGCACTGGGAAGCAGACAGAGCATATGTGTTACATTCTTTGACACTAAAAAAATGTCTCCTAGGCTGAGGTGGGGCTGAAGGTGCCCTGACGCCAAGACTTCAGCCACCAGCCTTGGGCAGCAGGGCATCTTGGGAGGCTGGCCTGAAATCTACCAAACCTCTCTGGAAACTTCCATTTCGCTTCCTTCCTTTATCTCTCCAGGCCTCTGTCAGTTACCAAGCTGCAACCAACACTCATCGCATGAAATGATAAACTGCCCCTGACTCCTAGATGGCAGCTTTCTCTCTAAGAGTGCATTTATAGCTTGAGGCAGCAGCCCCAGTCCTTGCCACCATTTCCCAAGAATTTCCCTCCTGCCCGCAGAAAAGAATCCAGTTTCTTCCTCCCACAAGACATTTGCATTTGCATTAGGAGTCTATTGAGTAAGAAGGGTGCTTAATCTTGAAATATATACACAAAAAAAAGGCATCAACTCTGCCCTGGATGCGCATAGAGGCTGAAAGCCAGTCCTCATTGTCAACTTGGCTGGGTTTAGAGCACCTAGGGCATCTCTGTGAGGATGCTGCCAGAGAGATTTAAATGACAAGAGAAGACCCAGTCTGAACAAGTGGGGTACTGTCCCATAGGCTGGGGCCCTGGCTAATTACAGAAGAGAAAGTGAATTGGGAACAGGCATTCCTTTCTGCTTCTAGAAGGTGGATACAATGTGACCAGAAGGTGGATACAATGTGTTCAGAAGACGGATACAATGTGTCCAGAAGGCAGATACAATGGGTCCGGAAGGTAGATACAATGTGTCCAGAAGGTGGATACAATGTGACCAGCTGCCTCCCAGGCCTCTCCCAGCATGTGGCCTGGGCTGTATCTTCAAACTGGGAGCTGGAAAACCTTTTCTTCCACAAACGGCTATTGTTAGGTATTTTGTATCATGGAGGGGTAGAAGAAAACAGACACAGGGTCATGGTAAAGCAAATTTTACCCATAAATTTAGTGGCGATATGGACAGAGCAAAGTTGAGAGGAACCATCAGTTCCACCTAGGAAGCCTGGGAAAGTTCTGGACCACTAACAATATTCCAACATCTTGCTTTAAAAGTGATAGGCAAGCAAGGTGACCCATATGGCTAGCTTGGTTTAACCCCCACCATAACATAATGCAAACTCAAAAATGTCAAATTTTACCCTTACGTGGTGTCACTGTGCTTCGCCAACTAAAAATAATATTAGTGAATTTTTTTTAAAGACCACTGGGAAGGAGCCTTATAAATTATCTCCCCATTGACTCTGATCTATGAACAGTGTTTTTGTTTTGTTTTGTTTTGTTTTTAGCAAATCTTGCTGAGTAGCCCAGGGTGCTTGGGAAATGTGATCCTTCTGACTGAGCACCTGATTCATTACTCTGGGACACAATCAGCTGTGCCCCTCATAATATCTTTTGTTCTTTCTCAGGACCACTTCATAGGTCCCCTAAAAAGGAGACTGTCTTTTCCAAGGCTGAAAGTAAGGTAAGAGAGTTAAAACAAACAAACAAACAACAATGGCAGTTTGAGAGGGAAAAAAATCCAACAAGCTTCTTAACATTTCCAACTTCATTCACGTCTAGGTATTTTAGTGTCTTTTCTTCTCTCTCTCTTTTTTTTTTAATAGTTGTACCCTTGTTCACTGTGTTCTATATCCTCCAACCTTTGCCTTCTTCCGGGAACCAGCTCCTTCCAGTTCTGTCTTGACTGCCCCTCCTACCTCCACACCTTGTTCTTTCATATCCCCTGCATCTGAAAAGAAGAGGAGAAGGAGGAGAGGAAGAGGGAGAAGGGGAGGAGGAGGAGGAGGAGGAGGAGGAAGAAGAAGAAGAAGAAGAAGAAGAAGAAGAAGAAGAAGAAGAAGAAGAAGAAGAAGAAGAAGAAGAAGAAGTCAACTCTCTATGCCATTGTTTTGGGAGTCTTAGGAACTGTCCCGTGACTTTTCAGGTAAGCTACCAGCCTGTCCTCCTTCTCCATTCCCTCCTTGTTTCTGCAGCTTTCTTCCTTCAAATCCCCTAGCGACTTTATCCCTTCCCCCATTCCTCAGCAATTCTCTCTGCATCAACCTCTTAAAAAAGTTTTTTTTCCTCCTCCTCCATCCTTGAAGGGTCTCCTCTTCCCTTGCTGCAAATGTCTGAGGCCCTTCCTATGCCTTTATTTTATGCCAGACTCTTCACCTGTACCCCAGGCTCATCGATACCCTGCACTCCTTCAACACATCTACAAACTGGATGCTTCACCTCAACCTTAGCTGTGATCACACTGGGAAAACAGATACAGTCGTTATTTTCTCCCTCTTTAGTGCGTAACTTCTTCGAGCAAAATTAACTCCAAACCTTCCACCACCACTTTACACAGACCACTTTCTCTCACTCTTGCTCTGGCCTTTCTCTTTCTTTTATTCCCTTTCTTTCTTTCTTTCTTTCTTTCTTTCTTTCTTTTTCTTTTCTCTTTCTTTTCTTTTCTTTTTTTGAGATGGGTCTTGCTGTGTAGCTTAGGCCGGCCTCCACCTCCCAATCCCGCCTCAGCTACTGGTACAGAGATCTCAGGTATGGGCTATCACATCTGCCCATCGTCCTTTGCCTGGTCCCTTGGACAGCTTGCTGATGAGAGCACTGTTTTCCATGTCTTTGTGTGATGCCACCCCCATGCTCTTCCATAAACTCTATTGTTTGAAACATCATGTCCTTGTTTAAAAATTGCTCATGGTTTTCCACTGACTGCACCAAGTCCTCATTTCTTACATACCATTTGGCAGCTTGTAATTGTCCCCAGTCTGTCTTTGCCACCTCATTTCTCTCCAGCACTGTCCCCGCACACCCACAGAGGTGACCACATACAATTCCTGAAGGCTGCTCAGCTGCTCTGAGCATGCTGTAAATGCTTACACTCCTGGGACCCTGGGACTTTGGTTCCTCATCCATTTCTTGAAATCCTGTCCACGCTGTAGGCCCATCTTAAAGGCCACCACTTCTGCAAAGTTCCTCAGATCTCGCTTTCTCCCATCTCTTAAAAAATCACCCACTTTCCTCTATATTTTCAGACTAGAACAGATATCCTAAACCTGGTTGGATAGACCAAGAAACGCTGAGAAGACACTGATGCCTCAGCTGTCCCTCAGACCCCTTCCATCAAGACATTTGAAAATCCATTATATGTGTTGTGCTGCAATGCAGAAAGCATAAAATTGCCTGCCTACACCATTTAAAGCGCACAGTGCAGCACTTTGAATACACACACAACATTGCATCCATTTCTAGCATTCTTTATCTTGTGAAATTAGACTATACCCATGAAACCATCCCTTCGTCTTCAGTTTTGACAGCTGGTAATCTGCTTCTTTTCTCTGAGTCTGCCTGCCGTTCTTCAGACAGGTGGAATCAGGCAGCCCTCATCTTTAGGAGACTGGTTTATTTCACGCAGCATAGTATTAGGAATGCTGAAATGTGTACCTCAACATTCTTCTTTTATAAGGCTGAATCATACTCCACTGTGTTTATACGCCACTCTTTGTTCACGCATGCACCAACACATGCACACACATTGCTTCTTCATGCTAGTTCTGATGAATTCTGTTACTGTGAACATGAGTGTACAGATATCTCGATCTCAGTAGCTTGCTTCTTAGGGATACAAACTGCACAACTTTATGTGATACATGTAAACATGACCATGATGCGTAATAATCAAAATGGAAAGGTTTGTTTTTAATTCTTCTAGGTGCAACAGATCCACCTTGCCCACACAGCTGGCCTGTCCACTGCCTGGCTCCAGAGGAACTCTGACTTTTAAGAGTCTGCTTTCTTTTCTTTTTGTTTTAAACCCGGATCTTAGTAAATCCCGAGCTCAAACAGACATGATGTCAGCCAGAGGCACAGAGGGGCAGGCGCACACGAGCTGTCTTTACATTTCAATAATGTGGAAACGGGAGACCACGAGAGTCAACACTGAATCATCTGAGAGCTGTTTGTGATTTGCTTCTTTGCTTAGAAAAACAAGTGTCACCGGGGTTACCCTCAAACCTTCCCAGCAATGCATGGCCCAGTTGAAAATAGGGGTGCAAGCTCCAGGTAGCATTTAGGGCCCTTCTGCCCTTCCTACCCATGTTAAGGCTTCCATAGTTTCTTCACCTACAGGGATTATCCGAGTAAGGGCCAGAGAATGTTGTAAGCTTTCTTTCTTTTGCTTTCTTCCCTACTGTGCTCCCTCCCTTTCTTTCTGTTTTTGGGAATAGGTTATCAAACTAGCTGTGTAGCTTATGCTGGTCTGGAACTCCTGCTTCTTCAGTCCCTGGACTGCAAGTAGTGCCACACTGGAGGTTTGTCACAAACTTTCATTCTCATCTGGCCCTATCCCAGACTCACTGAAGTTGACGCTGGGGGTATGGGAGGGACAGGTGTGCACGGCATAGAATGAATTCGCTTCAGCTGATTCTAATTGCAGGGTCAAGTGTGAAGGACAGTTGAGTTTATCCAATTCACTGTGCAAAAGGCCACCTGGAATCTGCGTATGCATCAACCACATCCAGAATTATTGATGAGATACAGAAGCTAGAGGGTCTCTAAGGCACGTGGACTGTGTGATCATGCCTGAGAAAACAGGAATGCAAAGACAAATAAATTGGTCTCTTGATTCGAAACTCATAAAAGCAGTTGTGCATCACATAAAGACACGCAAATGAGCCTGTGCAGATGAGCTTGTTTTTGTTGTCTGTCCTTTATGAGGAGGAACTTGGCATACTAACTTTTCTCCCTCGCAGTTATCTGTGAGAAACATGATTAAAAACTAGGGAAATTTATAGCCAAAGGACAGGCGGGAAACTCTACCAAAGAATTTGTTTTCTTAAATGACAGAGACTTTTTCATTACATTTTCTTTGTACTTAACTCCTCCTTAGTCTAAAGGTAGCCTCCCATGCCTGGAGGTTCAGCATCCATGGATTCAGCTGTGCTCTAATGGAAAATGCTTCTACTTGGATTTGTAATGAACACGTACAGACCTTTTTCTTGTCACTATTCCGTGACAAATACAGCATTTTGACACCTATTTTCGTGGCATTTAAATCATATTAGGTACTACAAGTCCTCTAAAGATGATTTCAAGTAGACAGGAGGATTACAGAGGGAAGATTGAAATATTGTGACATTTTAACAAGGTGTCTGAGCCCCTGAGGTGTGAGAAACCCTCAAGAGGTCCTGCTGTGAAATAATGCTCTTGTACACAGCAAAGATTTGTCACTTGTATTGGTTTAATAAAACACTGATTGGCCAGTAACCTGGCAGGAAGTATAGGCAGGGTAACCAGACTAGGAGAATTCTGGGAAGAGGAAATTCAGAGAGTCAGCCAGACACAGAGGAAGACATGAGAAAGCCTCACTGAGAAAAGGTACCAAGCCATATGGCTAAACATAGATAATAATTATGGGTTAATTTAAGTTGTAAGAGCTAGTTAATAATAAACCTAAGCTATAGGACAAACAGTTTATAATTAATATAGTCTCTGCATGTTTCTTTGGGACTAAATGGCTGTGGGAAGGGGTGGGACAGAAATTTCCATCTACACAGTCCTAGGGTCAAACATTCATGGATACCTAGGACTGGCTATTCAGAGAGGAGAGAGATCGGGTGCAGAGGGAAAAGAGCCAAAAGATGATACTTTGAGAAACAAAGAACTAAGTCAGTTTATAAATTATAGGGGTAAGCCTCATGACCTTCAATCAGTGATATAGCTACTAAGAAATGGACTGTTTCCTCTTTCAAAATCCTGGCCTCCAAATGCCAGCCAAGTGTCAAGGACTTGGAAATGGACTCTTAGTGATGAAAAAGTCTTCCTGTACTGGTCTCAATATAAAATGCTTCCTGTGGGCTTAGGTGACTGAACACTTGGTCTCCAGCTGGAGGTGCTGTTTTGGAAGGGTGTGAACCCTTTAGGAGGCGGAGCTTCGGTGACAGGATGTGTCTAGAAGTTTGATAGCTGGGCCCTAACTTCCTGTGCCCACCCTACTTACCAGTCACCTCATTCTCCTGCCACCCTGTCTTCCCGACCAGGATACACCGTTTGCTCTCCTCAACTGTAACTCCTTCCTCCACGAAGTTGCTTCTTGTGAGATATCAGGTCCGGGGACGAGAAGAGTAACCAATGCACTCCTTAGTTGAAGAATTCCGTTTCTGGAGTAGACCCGTGTGCATCTGGTAAGTGGCTTGGGAGGCGGTGCATGTAAGTACGGAGGCAGCTTCTTGACCAAGAGAAGAGGGAAGAGGGCAGTTCAGGTTGGTGGAGAGTATTTCTCACAGTTGCAACCTTCAACAGCTGCTTGTGGGTTTGGGAAACGTGGCTCAACGGAGCAAGGCAGGTGAATTCTCACTGCAAACCACAATCCACTGCTCACCTCACAAGACAGTTAGTAGCCCGGTTCATGCTCAGTTTCATGTCTAAAATAGGAACATTTTCTAATATTATACCCTAGTACTGTATCATATGCAGAACTAAGAAGAGTGTTCCCCAGAATTTAAAATGCAAATGCATTCTGGCTTCTTTACTATAGCAGTTAACTGAAAAAATACATGGACAGTTACACATCGAGACAGTTATCCATCAGAACAATATGATCTGATGCAGACGCTGGAAGGAGACGTCTCCCTAATCCCAGGTAGACATCTGCTTGTTCAAGAGAAGATGTCAGAAATCACAAACTCAGTTCCTAGAAAGAGATCTGGCAAATGGGTCTCCAAAGGCATAAGAGTGACTTATTTTGAGGCAAGATGCTTTTTTTTCCTCCCCAATTAATATTGCCATTCAGAAACGCCTGACCCTGCATGCAGTTTAGCTAGGGTTGGACATTCACTTTGTCATCCCATGTCACAAACAAGAAAAGAATGGAGGAAAGCGATGCACAGTCCCATCGATGCTCTCTGAACTCTATTGTCTATTTGCGGAATGTGGATGACAAGACAATCGGTGCATGGATGTGGAAATAGAGTCCATCTTGCAGCCAGTCCCAGACTTTCCTAGGTTTCTTTGAACTTGACCCAACAGCATCCATCCACTACACATCCCACCCAGAAAGCAAATTGAGGGACTTTATGCTTTTTGCTTAAAGAAAAACATTACAAAGAAAGCAAACTGACAAGTAAAACTAATCTCATGAAAGACTATGTACTTTCTACATATGGGCACAAATGCAAGTAGATCCTATGTGTGCTCCTTCGGGCTCTACGCAGAAACCCCTCCTCATCTTCCCTCTGGGGTGGCTGACCTAAATTCAGAGGCAGCTCTCATCCATCTCATTGGTGATTTCAATGGTTACAGTCCCACTAACCATCACCATGGTTAATCTTGATTGTCTACTTGATAGGCTTTAGAATCAACCTTTTAGGCAACATCTCTGGGTGTGTCTATAAAGGTGTTTCTAGAGAACTTGAACTGTGGCGGGAAGACCCACACTGAATGTGGGCTGCACCATTCCATGGGCTGGTGTGCTGGACAGAATAAAAAGGGACAGGTTGGAGAGACAGATGGCTCCGAGGTTGGGTGCAGATGTCCTGCTCTTGTAGAAGATCCTGGTTCAGCTCCCAGCACCCATATCAGGCAGTTCTGAACCATCTGTATGTACGTCACTCCAACTCCAGAGTATCAAACAGCCTCTTCTGAACTCCACTATCACTGGATCCACATATGCACACACCTACACACAGAGACACACATGCCCACCTAACTAAAAATAAATAAAATAAATCTTTTTTTTTAATGAACAAAGCCTGAAGATTAAAATTCACCTCTCTGCTTTCGCACTACAGACACAATGAGCCCAGCTGCCTCAGATTTCTGCAGCCACAGCTAGAGCCAACCTTAAAGCCAGCCCTTCTGTTTTTTTAAAAAAGAAAAATTATCTATTTTTATTTTATGTATATGAGTGCTTTGCCTGTGTGTATGTAAGTGTACTACATGAGTGCCTGATGCCAATTGGAGGCCAGAAGAGGACATCAGATCCCCCTTAACTGGAGTTTCAGGTGACTTGTGAATAACCATGTGGGTGCTAGGAATTAGAGTGTGTTCCTCTGCAAGAACAGGAAGTGCTCCTAAGCGCTGAGCCATCTTCCCAGTCCATCCTCCCTGGTTTTCTTGCCCAGAGGGCAAGGGACCCTCAAGCCAGAAACTGAAATGAATTCTTTCCTTCTTTAAGTCTCTTTTGTGGGGTATTTTGTCACAGTCTGTGAGGACTTAGCGACTTCCCACACACATCTTCAAAGCAAAGGGCCCTGTAGCAATGGGGCGGCACCCCTCCTTGGATAAGAGTGATCACTCTTGAATCACCTGAGTTCATAGAAATCTTAACCCGGCTCAGTTAAAACACATTACCTAGGATTCCATATTCCTATTGTGTTATTCATAAAACACTGGACTTGTATCATTTTCTACTAAATTGAGCTCCTTTTCCGTTTGAAATAAACATGGGGTTGCTTTTTTTTTTTTTTTTTTTTACCAGGGTGTGTCATTTGGTTCCTGGTGTAACGTTGTGTGTCTCTTGTACTTGTAAGCAGGCCTTGGCAGATGCAGAAGACAAAGGAGCCATTTCAGTTCCTAAGTACCTTTGTACACAAAGAAACCGAAGAAGTGAGTATGTTGATGGACTGCTGACTTTGTGCAAATACATTCCTGCCCTCTGAGATCACACTCTCTGAGCAGGAAGAGAGCCCAGAGGATTGCTGTTGACTGAGCTCCCTCCACCAGCTAAGCATTTCCCAGACTGCATCTCTTCCATCTTTTACAACTAAGGCTTGCAGATATTATTATTGTCCCTATTTTCAGGTGAAGATAAGAAGATAAAAACAAAACAAAACAAAACAATGGATAAATGTGACTAGACAGCTACCTAGCAGAGGAATTCAAATCAACACCCAGTGCAAACCAAAGAGCGTTCTCTTGGATGCTGTGGCCCTGTCGGTTAGCCGTTATCACTTCGGAATTTTTTATTTTGGAAAAGATTTCAAAAGGCCAGGTTGTTATAGTTGAGGCTAACTTTGAATTTCTGGTCTTTTTGCCTCCACATCCTCAGTACTGGCTGGGATTATAGGCTGTGATATACGTAGTTGGAGTCATATTTAGCCTTAAAAGGAGGGAAATTCTAATATGTGTTAACCTGAGTATGATAAGTGAAACAAGCCAGTCACGCAAGCACAAATACTGAACAATTCCTCGTACACAAGATAAGCATGCCTTGGCCAAGTCACAGATTGGTGACTTACAAGGGCAGGGGAGAGGGGAGATGGGTCGCTATTTAATAGATGTAGAGTTTTAGGGTTTTTTTTTAGCATAAAATATGTGCAGTTACGTAGCAATGCAACAGTATTTTACCACTTTTGAGTTATACATTAAATATGGCTCAGATGGTGAAAGCTTACGCTGCATGTGTTTTTATTATAACTAAAATTTATATAAATATAAAATATATTTATAATTAAAATGTAAATAAAATAAAATTTAGTTAACTAACTAAATAAATACAGATGTCAACCAAATCAACTATGGTTACCAGGGTGACCTCCAGTTAGCTCTGTTGTTACTCTACAAGGTCTGACAGACTTTATCAATGATTTTCCCACCAGTGGCTAATCTCAGTGGCGTGCCACCACAGATGTGGTCTGTGCTCTTCAGTCTAAACAGGAGTGTGGCCTCCTACCTTTAGTCTTTGATTCCTTCTAGAAGACTTATACATTGGAAGCCTAATTAAGAGCTATGTGTACAGGACATGCCTGGTGACCTTGGGGAATCATTTCATATGGGCGATGGGACAGTAGTGCCGCACTGTTGATGCTTTGCCCCCGGTGACATCAATGGAGCCCTAGGTGATATTCCAAGGCTTATTGGTGTCTTTCCCTGGCATATGCTTGTCACATCTGCAGCTTAGTATTTGGGTCATTTCTTCAGCAGGAAATGGTCGAGTCTCTTCCTTAATAGGGCTTACTGAGATTGCTGGTTTCAACCCTTCGGGTTAAAATTACTGCGTATTAACTCCCTGAAAAAGGGTGTTTGAGTTTCACAAGTGTGTGGATTGAATATCCTTTGTTTGCCTTGAATTGCAGGCGAGATGACAAACATCACACGCTCCAAAACAAATGAGCGCTGCCTTCAAGCCCAGCATATCAATTACCCAACAAGTGATTAGCCCTTAAAATAGCAATGCAGTGTTTTATTTAACCTCGTCGTTAACTTAAATTCCCTATTCTTTCTTCTTAGACTTCCTTCGTACTTTGCACACATAGACATGTCAAAGTGTGTAAATTAAGAGTATGTATCTGGTGCATATATTATGTGTTATATTGAAACGAAACTAGAAACGGCCATGTTGTGCGCAGCAGTGAGAGAGTGCAGATTTTGTCCCTGACAGGTGCGGGATTTCTGTATTTCATTTTCTCTCCGAACACAGCTCTCAAATAGCTCATAGTCAGCTCCACAGAAATCAAACTGCCAAGTGATGGCTCTCACCTTGAGTGTCTCATAAACGGCCAAAGTCATTCTGCAGACCTATTAGCAGAATGGGGCCAGGTGACCTCTGACCAGGCTGCCACTGGGAAGTTTTGGCCACAGCTGTGGTTCCCATCAACACCCACTGTCTTCCATGAAGGGCCAGGGGCAGAAAGTGAGGAAGTGGTGTTCAAAGGACCTTGAGATGAAAGGGCCCTTGGAATCAAAAGGCTAGGTGCAGAGGTAGAGTCTCTTTTATATGGCACTAAGAAATGACCTGTCCTTGGCCTTTTAAAGTGTTACTTCCAACCTGTCAAGATACCGAAGAGGAGCCACAGAAGGTGAGGCCACCAGAGGTGACGAAAACAACAAGCTACTTTAGAGCCTAGACTGGCAGTTACATCAGGACACTGGCAAGAGTGAGCTTCCTCTGAGAGCTTTCTGACTGAACTGGAGAAACCAGAAGTGCCCACATTGGGAGCCTTTTGAAACTGGAGAACAGAGACGAGAGAGCTGCATTAAGCTTAGCATATAAAAGAAGCCAGTTGATAGGGAAATTCTTCACCTGGGCTTCACTTAACCAGCAGCATGCTTAAAAAGTAGCCTGCCTTAGAAAATGTGGGAATGGCAGGTGTGCATAAGCATCCCACGTGCTTCCTGGCCCAGGGCTTATGGATCCTTCCAGAGCTTCCCTTAGCTCTCTTCCCAAATAGTGAATTGCTGTTAAGTTACTAGGGTACGGCATGGTTCCAAATAAGTAAAACTGGACAAGAAAGTTGTGATAGTCAACCACCATATCCCCATTTGGCATTGTTTGTGAGCTATTTCTGAGGGGTTGACACTACTTTGGCCCTTCTATGGGCAGAATAAATCCCTCACCAACAGCAATGTTAAAGGTATCAGCAGAAAGTAGCTCTCGGCATGCACAGCTACGGTAAGTGCAGCTACTGTACCCCTAGACACAAATGTGTTATTAAAGTTACGGTCAAATTGCAATGATAATAAGAGCCATTACTATAGCACCAAATCAATAGTAAAGACATATCAGATAAATTAGTCATCCACTCTTATTCTAGGCTCTTATTCGAAATTTCCAAATAAACCAGTTGGGCTACCTTCTAGAGAAAGGACATTATCACATTCATTTTTAACAAACATTAAAATAAATATAGCATTATTTTTCACTCCGTACTTATTTCAAGCCCTGTCAAGCAAACCACAAGTGACGTCAGGAAATAACCTTCTGTGTTTCATTTGCTTTTTATAATTCCTAAGATCAATCCTCAGGCGTGGTGAAGAATTGGATGACCTATGTTCTTCATAGCAATGACACACTGTGAGCTGCGTTTATTCTGGAGTGTATTCAAACGCTGAAATTATAAAGTAGGAAAAAAAAAGCCTTGACTCCTATTATAATGTCAAACACTGGTAAAGACATTTGGACAACATCCAGGAAAATCAGTGACTGCTCCAGACACAATAAAATACTGCACAAGAAAAACAGTCTGTACATCTTAGGATTTTTAACAAGACTATCAGAGTGTTCCATACTATGCCAGGGAAACGTGCTTGCTTTAAAACATTCTAAGAACAGCTAAAGCTTCTCAGTTGTCTAGGAAACCAGCTGAAGGACAGTACTTCTGAGAAAAAGAGTTTTAGATGTGATGAGATTGATCAGTTTAGGAATTGCAAAGCTGGCTCAGCAATGAGGGATGCTTGCTGCTTCGACAGAGAACTCAAGTTTGCTCCCCCGCTTCCACATGAGGTGACTCACAGCTGCCTGTAATGTTATTTCTAGGGAGGATCTCACAGCCTCGTCTGTCCTCCAGCTACATGTACAAACATGTACACATTTAGAAATGTACATATGTACACAATTAAAATTAAATTAAATCTGTAGCCAGGCGGTGGTGCATGCCTTTAATCCCAGCACTCGGGAGGCAGAGGCAGGCGGATCTTTGTGTGTTCAAGGCCAGCCTGGTCTACAAAAGCTAGTTCCAGGATGGGCTCCAAAGTTACAGAGAAACCTTGTCTCAAAAAAACCAAAATAAATAAAATAAAAATTAAATTAAATCTCAAAAAAGATACATTAGCTTATGAACTCACATTTTAAGTCTAACAATGGAAATTTGCTAAATATAGTTAAAGATAAAACAGATTAGCTATGTCCTTTGATCTGTTTTGCTCAACGCACCAAATGGGCTGAAATGTTCAAAATATTGTAAAATTCCACTTGTTCATTTGTCAACCAGCTACCCACATTGAAAAATCTTCATCTAGAAAATGAAAAGCTAATGCATATTGTATTCAGTTGGCATGATCATTGACCGAAACCTACAGAACACATTCTTAATCCTGCCTGTTCCTTAATCTTCCAGAGAGATCTCTGCCCTTACAGCAGCAAAGTCAGTTCTATTATTTCCATTAAGTAAGTCTTCTTGAACCCACGGAACATTGTACTTTCTGTGCGTTCTATCACATTGCCAATGAGCTGTCTAATTGTGAATCAAAGTCTAGAGGGAGTCTTGCTTTTATTAGAGTTTTTTCTCTTTTTACATAAGTGACTTGGGCTCTGGCCAAAGCCCCAAAGAACAGGAGTGGTTTTCTGTCATTTATTTATGTGTAGTATAAATTGATAAACTCATTGATACTATAAAGCAACGCTTGCCAACTTTGATCATCCACTGTTTATTCTGAATTTTAGTTTGTGAAAAACAGTTATTAGGAACACTGGCTTGGTAGAGGAGAGTTCTCAAAGAGGCGCAATGATTTTCCTTGCCCTGAGTCAGGTGTGGATTGAGGTCAGAAGGTTAAGGGTTAGGCTAGGATCGAGACTCGTTTATGAGCCCAAGGAAAGAAGTGTATAAATGCCCTAAATTTTGAGTGCTAAAAGGGACCCCAGATGTGACAAGTCCATAGGTTCTCTTAACCACTGCGGCCTAGTGATGTAAGCTATAGAAACAACCCAGCTGTGTGATTTTCATTGTTCTGGTGGGCCCATCAGAAAAGCATAAAGGCCTGTGTGTATGTATATATGTACACACATATATGCACACACACATATATATCTGAAAATTACAAAGAAGGAAATTAATTTGAAAAGCAAAAAGAAATGGGTAAGTTAATTCCAACAGTATGGTGTTTAGCTCATTTTATATAAAATGCAATCGTTATTAATATTTAGCAATCTCTTTTCCATACTAAGTTTTTACAACCAAGTGTGAATTTTACACTTATGAGGCATTTTAAGGGTCCCAGGCCATCCTTGCTGGCCAGCCTGGGTCTAGACAATCTATTAAATGAGTCAAATTGCTTTTAAAATCTTTGTAGGGTCTTTAAAGCCAGATCAAAGGCCTGGCTGAAGCCATGACACTGAAAACGCGATTTTACTGTTGCCGTGTCCTGACTTCTTGCACGTACGCTTAGAACTCTAGCCATCTAACAATCCCTTTCTTCTAGAGATTACATTATCATCCAATTCCATTTTCCACACTCTCGTTCACTTAGCCATGCGTTACGAGCATGCTGCACACCCCTGACACACACATATATTCTTACTCCTTACAGGCGCCTGTCCATGAGCCCCTAGGAGTTGCTTTGAAAATTAGGAAAATACTTTAAGTATGATTTTTCCTTTTGGCACAAAAATTAGCGTTAGTTGTTCTGCTTTAAAGTCTGATCTGCCTGAAGTATAGCGAGTTGTCATATAGCAGCACTTTGAAGATCTTTAGGAGGCTAGAAGGACAAAAGAGCAAATGGCTCTGCTATTTGAAAACATTGTATGTGCTAGAATTCTTTAGCTTTATGTGTTGTGGAGCTTTGGTTAAGTGCAGAACAGAAAGGAGACCCAGCACAGCCTGGTTATCGCCATAAGGAACTCAGAGTGAAACAAAGAAACTTCTAGACCAGTATGTCGTTTAGCAACTTTACAGCATACAAGGCCAGTTAATACACCCAATCACTGCTGCTTCTTTAAAATGAAAATAAACAATTGGAAACTAGAAACTAAGAAATCAATAAAAACCATTTATGAAAGCTAACAAAAAATACCAAATACTCAGGGACAAATCTGACATGTGGATTGTAGTGGTTTAAACAGAAGGACTACCATGAGTTCATACATTTGAATACTTGGCCCCAGTGGGTGGAACTGTTCGGGAAGAATTAGGATGTGTGGCCTTGCTGGAGGAGGTGTGTCACTGGGGTTTCAAAAGATTCCCAACTTGTGTGTGTGTGCCTCTTGGTTGTATCTCAAGATGTAAGCTCTCAGCTACTGCTCCAGCAGCCTGTCTGCCTATTTGCCACCGTGCTTCCATGTCATAATGATCATGGTCTCCGACTCTCTGAAACCATAAGCCCCAAATAAATTCCTTCATCTCTAAGCTACCCTAGTTATGGCGTCTTCTCACAGCAATAGAAAAGTAACTAAGATGGCTATGAAGCTTTGTTGAAGGAAATGAGAAATTGGAAAATAAAAATAAGTACAGATACTTTGTCCATGATTCAGAGTTCCAATTTTTAGGGCATCTGTCTTTTCCAGGTGTATCAATGCAAGCCAAATTAAAACACTACCAACTTTTTTTTTAAAAAAAAAAAGATGATTTAAATATTCACCTGGAAATTCAAATGACCCAGAAGATATAAAGCAAATATGGTCAACAAGAACAAGATTGATTTTGAGAAACCCATGTGTTTCCCCAGAGCATAAGGAAGAGAAGAAAGCCTTAATAGTAAGTTTGCCTCCAAATAGCTTCACATAAAAGCAGGTAGACTATTCATTGTATTGGGATTTAGGAAAACAAGATAGACTGCTACGCATGATCTAGATCAGCAAATATCCAGTTGGTTGAGTCCATCCACTAAATATTTGCCAGGTGTGATTGGAGTCAGTTGGGTAGTGAAGGGTCTTGAGTGTTGGGTGATGTTAGAAATAAACCACATCCACATATGGTAAATACAACTTTATCAACTAAAATGTTATTTTTATTCTATCACCAGAGATTTATTCTCTTTTCTATGTATTTTACACCCTTGTGTATTCCTCCAATTCTCCTTTGGGCAGAGGAGAGATCACTGATGGGCTTCCATTCTGTATTACTAAATAAGGGTGCAGGGACCAAAGGGCTTATTTATGTCTTCCTCTGTCTAGGCTTCTTGTTTATCTTAGATCCAGCTAGTGGCTGAAGTACAATGGGACATTTTCCAAGACCAGGAAGAACAACAGGGAACCGGAGCTGTCCTCCAGTCCTTCTCAAATTAGGAAATTTCCCATCATTGTTCCAAGAAGGCAAATACTTGGGAACCACACTGCAGGAAATAAATGGTTTTGCCTAGATGTCATACAGACCACAGTGTCACACAGTGTCTTACAACGATGGCATTTCTGACTCAGTATCTTTCCTGGCTCAAGAAAGGTTGGTTTTCTAGAGAAGAAATTGATGACTAGAGTTTACATTTCCTCTCATAAAGATTTTTCTCTATGCATATGAAAAGTGATAGTAGCAGTAAGTGATACTTAATATAAGATAGTAGGTTGGTGTTTAGGCATGCACACTACTGCCTTTGATGGAAATCAGAAAATTCTTGTGTGAGTCTTACATGTTGAGAGCTGGAAGGAAATTTACTGATGTCTGAGTCTGTAGCCTTCAGTAATGAAGGTGTAACAAAGATTTTACTTTAGAAAAAGATATATTTTTTTTTCCAGCTGGGCAGTCTACAAAGTAAGTTCCAGGACATCCAAGGCCATACAGAAAAACCCTATCTCTAAAAACAAACAAACAAAACAAAACATAAAAAGAAAAATTTGAAACAGGGTCTTACTATATAGCCTTGGATGGCCTATAACTTGCTCTGTAGACCAGACTGTTCTCAAACTTACAGAGATCTACCTGCTTTTGCCTCTGGAGTGTTGTTAAAGGCACATGTCACCATGCCCAGCTTCCTTTAAATATTTTTAAAATAATAAGAAAGGACACAAACAAGTGTCATGCGTTTTCTTCTTCACTGCCAAGGTTGATGTCCCTGTCTTTTCCAGAATGCATACTTGGAAAATTTTAGGTCCGCCTGCTTTAAATTTCATATTCATTTTTGTTCTGCCTGTCACATGATCTCTAAATGAAGATGACACTTTATTGCTGCCTCGTGTCAGCATCTGTTTACATTTGCTAGTGTAATTCACCAGGAAATCTGGCCACTAAAATTACAACGTGACTTCTACCACTGCTTCTCTCTATCGTCATGGACTTGAGCTGTCAGTAACTAACTATATCAAAGTGTCCTGACCATAGAAACGTGTTTATACTGGTTGTGATGGAGAATCTTCAATGTCAGCTTGACCAGATTTGGAATCACCTAGGAGGCACGCCTCTGGGTTTGTCTCTGAGAGCATTTCCAGAGAGGTTTAACTGATGAGGGTGGGCCCATCCTGAATGTGGGTGGTACCCTCTTGTGAACTGGGATCCTAGACTGAATAAGAAAAGGGGGTGGGGTGGGAAGGCATAAGCCAGTTGAGTACCAGCTCTCTGTTTCCCGACAGCTGACATCTGTGATTAGCTGCCTCACCCCTTGTGGCCCCAGTTAGACCTGCTCTTGCGCTCACCCTGCCTCTGCTATGGTGGAAGACAGAACCCTCAAAATGAGAGCTAAGGGAAATTCTTCCTTCCTTAAGTTGCCCTTTATTGGGTATTTTGGCCCAACAATGAGATCAACAGAAAATATATTTGCTGACTGCCTTATGGTTCTTCTCTGACCGTCCCCACCCCGCTTATTTCTATGGAGACAACTTTCTCTAGGTAAGTGTTGGCTGGAAAAGAAGCGAGGTGCATTTGTGTTGGTCAAAAGGAGTGCAGCGGAAGATGCACAAGAAAACACATGGCATCCAGCTGCAGCTTATTTCTTACAGGTCCCAGAGAGCAGAGGGCAGCACGGGTCATGGCTTCCCAGGGACAGTCAGGAAGAGGAGGTGGCTAGTGCGCTCACACTCAACCAGTGGATAGAGAACAACGCAGCAAAAGCAAAAAGCAAAAGGAGGGGAAGCTGTGGGCAGAAGCCTTTGCTGGGATTCAGTGTTACCAAAAGGGCTTCTTAAGGGTTGTTCTTAAGGGTTGTTACTCAGCCATTAGTTATATGAATGAGTGAGCCTTACTGATTTATTTGAATTTAGATGTGTATCTTGTTTTGAGTGCGTGCATACGTGCTCCCTCCCTCTCCCGCCCTCCTTTCTTGCTCAACTACTCTCCTTTCCTTTCCTTTCCTTTCCTTTCCTTTCCTTTCCTTTCCTTTCCTTTCCTTTCCTTTCCTTTCCTTTCCTTTCCTTTCCTTTCCTTTCCTTTCCCTAAAGTCGATCCTCGCCTTTCAAGTCATCATTTTAAAAAATCAACCTCCACATGTAAGAGGAAACATGCAGTACTTTTATCCCTGTGTCTGGCCAGTTTCACTCATCAAGAAAACCTCTATTCTCTGCCACAATTTCTAATTGGTGGGCTTCCAAAACTTGTCAAAAGTGTCGGGTGGCCACACTGCGACTGAGTGGGGGTAACTCACCACATCTAAGCCATGGCCAGTGGCCAGTCATTGCCCCTTAGAGAGATGGTCACCAGGATACAGCTGTTCAAAGCTGAGACATACCTGACTGACCAATCTGAGGGACCCAGAAGAGAAAAGTAAAATCTATTAGTGCTGACCAAGTCCTGGGCCTAACAGGGAGTCCGGCTCATGTTCAAAAAGGATACTAAAGCCATACAAAATTACAGGAATTCACCACCATGCTATACCGTCTCTCCCACCGACTTCATGACACACTTCCTCCCTAGGTTCCATGCCTACACCCTGCAAGGCAGCCACATGGAAATCATTTCGGTACTATATATGGCCTGGCTCCCAGCAGACTCTGGGTCTTTGCCATGTTCCATTTGTTTGAAATGCCATTTCACACACAGTCTGTGTTTGGGTAACTTCCATGGGGCCTCAGCTTTGTGGGCACTTTCTTTGAAGACTTCCTGATGGACAGTGGAACTGGGGATCAAATCCCCCTCCACTTGACTTCACTCACAATTCTGCTGCCATTTTGGCAGATCATATTTTCTGAAGATGCCCACAACTATAACCTCCCACCCCTCATGGTCTTACCTACCAGGCTTTTTCTTTGAGGCCACTGACCAACTCCCAAATCACGACATAGAGACTTATTAGTTTCGAATGCTTGGCACAGCTTAGCTTCCTTTCTAGCTAGCTCTTTTAATTTAAATTATCCTGTTTCTCTTTATCTACCTTTTGCCTCAGGAATTTTTTTTACCTTTCTTCCTTCTGTATATCTTACTTTCATTGCTTCTCATGTCTGGTTGGCTGGTGGCTGCTTCTTGCCCCAGCTGTGTCCCTTGTTTTCTCTCCCCCCTTCTCTCTTTCTTCCTCTCCAGCCTAGATTTCTCCTCCTATTTATTCTCTCTGTTTACAAGCCCCACCTGTCCTTTCTCTGCCTAGCTATTGGCCATTCAGCTCTTTATTAGACCAATGAGGTGCCTTAGGCAAACATGGAGAAACAAATGCAAACATATTTTCCCCCATAATTAAATGCTCATCCTTACATCATTAAACAAATGCAGCATAATCAAATATAACACATTTTTACACACTTAAAGAAGTATTTTACAGCATAAACAAATGTAACATATCTTTACATAGTTATAATAATATTCCACAATAGTCCTATTTAATTTGTCCTCCCAGAAACCAGAGTTGGTGGCAGGGGTTGGGAGACTCATACTCTTCCTTTCTGCACTTAGTAACCAGAAGAATTACAGAGAAGCAATGGTTCTGATTTTCAAGACCAGGTCAGGAAAAGCAAAGCATCTTTGGTCTATTTCTTTGAAATGATGACTCCCAGGGAAGGCAGCCATCTTGTGTAAAGTGCAATTATTTCTTAGCCTTCAATCTGTAGGGGGCCCCGTGTTAGTGTTCCCAGCCACAGCACAGACACACTTTCAGGGAGGCTAAAGAACTTTCTACTCTAGCATATAAAACAGCTTCAGAAAATCCACCTCCAGACGCTGAACCACCACAGCCATTGAATGTTCCTCTTGAGACCCAAATACGCTGAACTCTGTGCCTTGTCTAACTTCCTAAGGTGCACAGTCATGAGTGTAACCAAATGGTTGCTTGAAGCTTGTAGGTTAGGGGATAATTTGTTACACAGCACCAGAAACCAAAATCCTATTAGATCAATGGGTGTTCACTCCCTGGGAGTGTAAGGTCCCACACTGTAAAAGCATGAGGGCAGGGGCTCTGATTTTTTCCTTTTTTTATGACTGTAAAACAGTATTTGACCCATATCAAATAGAACAGATGGAAGAGCAGGTAGGACCGACGCTCCATTTTGTCTTGTTATAGATCTACCTTTATCCTACTGTTGAGGCTTAGTGGCCTTAGTATGGATAAGTCAGTGTACCCGGGACACTGCTTTCCTTCTTTGTGTTAGCCCCTTTTGTGCTCTGCTTGATTGTTGCTTTCTCTAGTGAAGTAGCCACAGGGGGGAAAACTTGCATGATGTGAGTCTGGGGAAAACCTGGAAAAGGAACGACTGCTGGGGTGAGCTAGCAGGAGACCAGAGTGAGGAGAGAGTGGCCGGAGGTAGCACACCTAGGCCCCTCAACCTGCGTGGGTTTTTGTGACTTGGTGGAAAACTGTGGTTCTCAGGAAACTGCTAGGAGGTGGTGAAGCTTTGTGGAGGTCCTGGTAGAAGGTTCTCATCTCATGGGAGATTATTATCCACAGAGGGAATTGTGGGACTGTGGTTTCTCTCCCTTTTCCTGCTTCTGGTTTGAGATATGTCACTTGTTGCTCCTGCATGGCAGCTTCATCACAATACTCACCTTGAGGTGACATAGCCAAAAAGCCGCCACCCCATGTTCAGCATCTAATGCTGTGTGCTAAATAACCCGTTTCTCATATGAAGTTAGCTGCCTTGAGTATTTCACTGCAGTAATGTGAAACTGGCAAGTGCAGCAAATTTTGTGATCGTATGGAACCATTTTCTAGAATATTCTGCCATTCTTGCCACATAGCCCTAGGGCATAGGCATGGAAGAGAGTGCAGAGAGGCTAGAGTCGAGCCCACCCCATCTTCCAACTCCTCCTCAAGGAGCAAAGGGCAGGGAGTGAGGGAGAAGCATGAACATGCAGGTACCACACTGTAGGAGCTCACAGTCTAGTCTCAGCCATCAAGACAGCTTAGCAGGCAAAAGTGTTTGGTATGGAAGCCTGATGAACTGAGAATTATGGGTACAATTCACATAAAAAGTCAGAGGCAGTGTCTGACTCTGTGATCTCAGAGCTTCCATGGAGAGATGGAAGATGGCAATAGAAGAATCATCCAGAAGCTCCTGGGCCAGCTAGCCTGGAGCCTAGCAGTAGAAAGAACAGGAGAGACCCTGCTTCAAAGTGGAAGGCAAGAATCAGCCACTGAAAGTTGTCTTACTGTCTACACATTCATACCATGGAATGTGCACCCATCTACCCCAATATACCCACACTCTAAATTAATAATTAGTTAGTTAGTTAATTAGAAGTTTGGCTCATCATCACCTTATAATGGCTGACCTTGTCAACTTGGCTGGATTTGGAATTGTCTGGGAGACTCTGCAGGTCTGTGAAGGTCTTTCCAGAGATGTTCAGTCAAGGGGGAAGAGTCGCCCTCAATGTGAACAGTACCAACCCATGGGCTGGGCTTCCAGACTGAATAAAAAAAAGGCAGGGAGATCTAAGCACTAGAATTAATGTTTCTGACTCCTTATTGGGACTGCAATGGGGCCCGTAGCCTCGGCACCTGTCACCACAACTTGCTACTGTGGCAGAGCGAATCTGCAAACCACGAGCCTTCTGCTTTTCCTTAAGTTGCATTTTCTTTTCAAGTGCTGTGTCACAGCATCAAGAATAGCAACTAATGTGCGCCTTCATCTGAACCCCCTTTCCAGCTTTCATACACACACACACACACACACACACACACACACACACACACACACACACACACAGGTCAGGGGAGAGACCAATCACATCCCATTCAGGCCGGCCCTGGCGGGGAACACTTGTAATACCAGCACTCAGGAGAAATTCAGTAGTGTGAGGCCAGCCTAAGCTAGAGTGTGGCCTTGTTAAAAGGGAAAAAAAAAAAAAAGCTCTTTTTTTTTTTTTTTT